>NC_050523.1:4964181-4981296 GCF_002922805.2 Oryzias melastigma
AAAAGGGCTGATTTGATTTGTTAGGTTTTCAAGCTGCCATGAGATTTTTGTTTTAAGCGTGTGAGAAATCATTCGAGACAACCATTTATGACAGTTTTTGTCGTCTATTGCGATATGCGTATTGTACGAGCTGATATCGCAATGACGATAATTATCGCAAATCCAATTCGCACCATTTCATAGTCTATGGCAGTGTTTCCCAACCCTGGTCCTCAGGGCACACTGTCCTGCATTTTTTTAATCCAACCCTGCTCAAACACACCTGCCATTGATGACCGTCATTGTCAGGCTTCTGCTGAGCCTGATGATGAGCTGAATCAGGTGCGCCTAACCAGGGCAACATGGAAAACATGCAGGACAGTGTGCCCTGAGGACCAGGGTTGGGAAACACTGGTCTATGGAAACGCAGGTATTATTTGGAAACAAGAAAAATGGAGTAAATAAGAAAAAAAGATGGGAGGACTGATGGTGTGGGACCAAAAATCCACTTAAAACATCGATAAATCAATTTAAACGTGACCAAACTGAATTAGAGACACCACAGAGTAACTAGTAAAATATGTAACTTTGGTGAAAGCCTGACACTTAAATACACTCAGGATGATTAAGTTTAGTGAAGACAGCTGTGGATGAAATGTGAACCTGGCGTGGCTTAACAGGGGAAAACACAAAAGCTAAAAACAGAACATACAGTCCTCACACAACCGGTGTTCGGTTCTCACATGAAGACCAACACTAGATCAGCCTTTCATCATCTCAGACAAATGGAAAGATTTAAAGAAGATTAGGAGGAGAATTCTTTCCTTCATCTCCTTTTTTTTAAAGTGAGAATTTGCGCAGATTTTTTTAAATATGTGATGAACTTTTTCTTGGTTGCACGGGAAGGTTACAGTTATATTAATACCAACAACATTTAGCCTTAGACACACCCTCTCCTGCTCAGAAACACGGTTCTCCAGAGTCTGGAATCTCGCTTATGCGGAGCAGCTAGCCGGACCGCGCTCCAAAGTCTCCTCTGGAGCACACAACGTCTTTGCATGATGTCAACGCCAGCACAGCAATGATCCACAATCAGAATGAATAACCCTAATCAGATCAACAATCGGCACCTGTCTCGATTGGAAGGAAATTTTGATCCAAATTAATCTGATTGGGTCAGAGAGATCTCAGCAACAGGGAAGGGAAGGGGGCGGAGTTTCTTCACACTGCCTTCACCCTTAAATCAAGCAAATTTATAATAAAACAAAACCGTAATGGAAAGACCACTGGGAATAATTTTAAAATACAGCAAAAAATGATCGGAATGAGACTTTCAAGTTCTGCTGTTAGCTTTAATCACTTCATGGTTTTGGACATGAATAGTGACCACGCTGCAGACAGATGGAGCCAGCTTCCTGATTAACTCTGATGATGTTCAACATCTATTTATCTTTAAATCCAATCTCAAACAGTTGTCTTTTCTGTCACCCTTTGTTCAAAATATTGACCAATTACTATTTTATTTATTGTATTTTTCCAGTTTTAGAAAACAAAGTAAAACATTTCTGATGGTAAACATTGTTATTATTGTTATTTTTATATAAGTTCTAGTAAATAGAAGAAATAGAATTATTGAAATAATAGCGTAATAATCAGTAACCTTTTTTATGTCTTTCATTTTGTAGAAATCCCACCTCTTTTGGCTGAGCATTAAAAAAAATGTCAGCCTTGGAAACTACAGAAACTTAAAGAAAAAGTAGTGACTCACTCACACTTGTAAAAAAAAGGACAAAAAAATAATATCGTGAATAGATAAAATGCCTTTCTGATTACTTCTGGATTTCCAAAAAAATACGATGAATTTTTTTTTTTACATACCTGGACATTTTAGTTCAAATTAAAAAAAAATGATCACTTCTATGTTACTGACGTACTTTTCTTCTTATGAAATAGTTTGTTTTTAGTTATTTTGGAAATGCTGCAATAGTCCAGACTGCTGTTCTTTCACCCAGTTCTCTGTCTCAGCTTTAAATTGCTGCAATTTTTTAAAGTGTCTTTGAACAGATGATGTCAGAGTTTCAGTGTTTATGTCCTCTCTTTACCATCTGCCATTCATCGATTTTGGCGGGTGGTCACTCTTCCGCTGGAAGTTTCCTTCTCCAGACGTCCAAATTCCTGCTCAGTACAAGTGGGATAAAAACTGTAGAGTTTTTGACATTTTTTTTTAAGCTTAAGACAATCTTGGTTGTCAGTTCATTTCACAAATTGACATAAATTAGATTAGAAATGCAGCTTTACACTAAAATAAACAAATTAAATGATTACCATGTAATTAAACTTGCATTTTAGTTCACATTTTGAGCTGAAATAAATAAAATGAACATTTAAAAATTGATTTAAACTCTCTCTAAAGATGACAGTTCTATAATAATACTGCTCAAACTGTGTTTCTTTGTATTTTGCAAATTTGCGGGGGTGTATCTTATCGTTTTCCTGTAGATGCTCAAAGCAAGTCGAACTGGTTCTGCAATGTAAAATGCTAGGTAGGCAGTCGTTACAATAAACACACAGCCTGTGCAGGTTTCTCACATTATTGCACAGACACTCGTGAGTGAATGTCTGAAGTGGAGCGGCAGCAGGACTTTTAGGCTTTCTTAATCGCTAGCGAACCTACGCGCCTCCTTGGTTTCTTTTTACCCATCAGGCAATGAGATAATTGGATCCACGTTTGACAACTCAGAGGTGAGGAATTAGTTTTGAAAAACCAAGTAGATCCTTAATGCTTTTTTTAATTGAATTTTGTTTTTAAGTAAGTTCTTGTACTTTTTTTTTTACTTTACCCCCCAAAAAAGGGAATTTTTTACATATAAGTTTAAGGTAAATTTTTCTTTTATGTCAATGTGATCGGTAAAAAGTGACTATTTTTTAATTTAGGAAAAGAAAAAAAATAAAATGGAGCACACAAAACTTCCAGAAGAGGAAACCAAAAACCCGACGGAGGATATCACAGAGGAACAATTCCTCAAAGACCTCTACACTTTCATGAAGAAGAGAGACACTCCAATAGAGCGGATCCCCAACCTCGGCTTTAAGCAAAGTAAGATTAAAAAAAAAAAAAAAAACGCAAACATTTGTTTATTCATCTTTACCTATTCATCTTATGTTATTAACATTTTTAAGTGTATTTTTATTGTTACTTAAAAACTTTTTAACTTTAGTACAAAGGTAAATTCCTCTATCACTGAAGTTTTATTCAATTATTAAAAATGCATAAAAGTAGAATGTAGTTAAGTTAATGCTTAAACACAAATCTTTAATATACTGTAAATCAAAAAACGTTTACTACCAATCAACATAAACAGAAAATATCGATTGTAATTATTTTAAACTGTAATCACAATCCTTCTCTTAATATTTTATTCTAAGGAAAATAAGAGAAAAAAGGGAAAAAATGAACAAATATTAATGTAAAATTGATCATTTTGCTATTTTTTGCAGTTGATTTGTTCGTGATGTTCAAGACCGTCAACGATCTGGGTGGCTACCACCAGGTAAGCATCAAATTGGAATATCCCAATGACCTGCAAAAGACAAAATTTGAAAACTTAAACTGTCCTGCATCACCTTTAGGTCACCTCCCATCAGCTGTGGAAGCAGGTCTACAACGTCCTGGGCGGAAACCCGCGAAGCACCAGCGCAGCGACCTGCACTCGCAGGCACTATGAGCGGTGAGCACGCATGCTCCTTTCTCCAGGTTGTAGAGAGTTTTCTGTTATGGCTTAATCTCATTGATTTGCCGTTGTTGCAGGCTGCTCCTGCCGTATGAATGCCATTTGAAGGGCATTTTAATAAACGCCGTCCCTCAGCCGAAACCTTACCACGACAAGGACAACTCCAGCGGGCAGAGGCCGTCGAAGCGCCGACTACTGACTCATCAGGTACCATTTCTTTGAGAACTTTAGTTTATTTTGTAATTAGACAAACAAAGATTGCAAAAAGTCTCTTAATAATAAACAAAGTCAAATAATCAATAAAAAAAATAATAAAGTCCAATATTTTAGTTATGGTGCTGAAGTATGGGGGAATAATTATTAGTGTTACATATATTCCCTTTACCTGTTACAAAAAAGAGCATTACGCATAATAAAAAAACAGGGATTTTTAGAACACAAATCCACTTTAAAAAAAAAAAAAAAAAACTACCTAAACTAAATACCAGACAGCACAAATTCTTTTTAGATACCATGATTTTCTTAAGCCTTTTAGAGTGTACTATCCATATATATAATCATATATCACCTTTGGAACACTAAAAAAACAATTTATTTATGTTTTTTTGTGACTTTCTTCCTACCCGGACGAAAGAACGACTCAATTCCTGAAGCTCCGCTCTGCGTGACCTCATCCTAGAGGCATTCTTTCTTCGTTTCTAATATGAAGTTATCCAAATTTCTTCAAAGATGGACGCACATATCACCTATCTGCCTTCGCTACACTGGTTCACAACACAAACACACTCATGCGAACATTTAAAACCTCAAAAAGTAGAATTTTCGTGGTAGGGCCATTTAAACTTGCAGGAAAAGTAAAAGGGACCAACATACCCACATTTTGTTAGAAATGTTCCCATTCTTTTGTTAATGTTGTGTTTTCAAGATGTTTTTTTCCAATTGTGTTTCCTTTCTGAATTGTTATTGTCATGTTGGAAAAATAAAATCACACAAAAAATTTTAATGAATATTTTCTTTTTTTTCAGGGATCCTTCAGTTTCCAGTTCGATCCATACTTCCACTCTTTGCCCCTACAGTTCCCTCAGTTCTACCCCCCGAGTCAGCCCTTTCTTCCCCCTATTTTCCCTCTCCTGCCCTCAGTGCTGGAGCCGCCCCATGTCCTAAAGCCCACCGTCCAGCTCCAGCCACCGACTCTTGATCCCGACACCAACCAGTCGCTGAAGGAGTTGCGGCAGCGGGCCAAGGAGTACACATCCTCGTTTAGACAGAACGAACCGCTGAACCTGAGCACCAAGGCGTCCAGCTGCGACTCAGAGAGTCCGGCCTCGTCCTTTTCCACGCCGGCATCTAACAAGAGTCCCAAGTTTTTGAACAAGCCGTCCACCCTCTACGCCCCGCGTCAGTCAGGAGTAGTCAGAAATGAAGAAACCGGTGACTCCAGTGAAGAAGACACGGCTTTTTTATATCCTCCGAAAGCAAAGAAGGCACACGTCGTGAGGGCTTTCACGCCGCCGCACAGCCCTGAATGCAGCTCGGAAGCTGACGAAGGTGTCCGAAAACCCAGCTCTCTGAAATCAAGCCCTCTGCTTGAACCAGCAGAAGTCAAACAGGAAGAACGTCAGTCTTCTGTCAGCGATAGTCAGCCTCAACCAGGAGAAGGAAGGATGGAGTTCAAAGTGCCGCTGTCTGTGTTTTATAAGTTGCTCAAATCCTGTGGCCCCCCTGCCATGTTGAGCCCTTCCGAGGATGCTTCAGGTCAGAGGAGCTGCTCCGACGTCGAAGCCACCCAGATATTTTACTCAAAACGCCAGAATTCAGCTGAGGATTTAAGCCAGAAGAACGAGGCAAACAGCTACAGCCAGAGTCACCTCAGAAGCTACAAACCCTTTCCGTCCGGCAGCAGCCCGAACGCCACTTGGCCCCACGACCCGCAGGATCCCCGCCGCCACTGGGACAATACACAGACCAGAGCGTCCTCCAATGCAGCGAGGACGGACTCAAGCCCCCTCAGAGACTTTTCCTCCCGATTCCATGAAGTCCCGGAGGCGGAGCAGAGAGGCGAGAGAAAGCCTCCAGCTCTGCTGAGGAACCCCAACTCAGTGCTGGATCTCACCAGCGAGGAGCTGGTGAAGCTCAGGAGAATCATCCTGAGCACCTCGTGAAGCTGAGATGGAAGGGACCAACACCACACAGAAGCTAACCCTTAAAAAAATCGATTCCTGTTTTGGTGAAGTTACTCTCGCAGTCCGACAGAGCAACAAACCAACGCCCAACTTCAGTATTAGTGCCAGCTACAGAACATGAACATAAAGATAAACCCAGAGTCTCAACCAAAAAAAATCTTTTTTTTAAAGAAAAAAAATGCTTTTGGTACTAAAAATAAAATCTGTATTTGAAGTGAAGATAATCCATTTAAATCTATTGTCCAAACCCCAATTACTCATGGGGATTAAGGGCCTTTTTTTGGTTTCTCTTGTCACGTTTTTGGAAGTCACGCAACAAAAAAAAAAAAAAGTAATATCTTAAACTGTCATTTTTTATTTTATCTTTTTAATATTAAGTTGTGATATTAAAGCTAACACTGAAACTAAATCAATTTTACAAAAAGTTAAATGTAGCATATTTTTAAGCATTTTGTACAGAAATAAAACGTGTATTATGAAGTGATTTAATCTAATTAAAGTGTATATAAGTGTCATTTGGTGATCCTGTAAACATGCTGTAATGATTTAAATAATAAATGTGTTGAAATGCATTCATGCTGTTTTTGTGTATTTTTAAAAAAGCAAACTTTTTTATAAACTTAAAAAATGTTTATTTTAAAAATTTCAATTTTTACCTTTTTTTGGTGGAAGTTATCAGACTAAAAAAGAAAAAAAGCACAGGGAAATATACAAGAAGGCTTCTAAAAAAAAGAAATTTAATATTAAGACCACAGCTTGAATGAAAGTCTTCAACTCAATTTTATGAAAATCTGCCCTTTGGTCAGTTACTATTCTGCAAAATGACATTAATCTAAAAAAGGTTTTAAAAAGAAACACTCAGTATATTGAAATTGTATTAGCCATGCTTCAGCATAAAAGGTGCAAGTCCAAACTATAATTATTTTAATTTTCAACCTTTGAATCAAAGGCCTTTATGCGCACATTTTTTTTTTTTTTTTTTTTTGGAGTGACGGCAGCATAAAAACAGCAGACACTCCCACCAGGCGCTGAATGCTTTGCGCAAATTATATATATACTAGTAATTATAGTTCATGGGATTTAAAAGGCCATTAAAGAAGGAACAATGTGGGACAGATCATCAGTGCAAACGCTGAATTTGTGGATTTATGTGGTTGACGTGTGTTGTTTTTTAATCTCCTGCCATGTTGACAGCAGGACAATTATCGGACCGATGACGCCCTAAAGCTCAAAGCCGTGCTGCATCTCACACGCGTGTTTCGCAATGACAATCAAGTCCAGAAATGTTTTTGTACAAATTCATTTTGACAGATCCAGTGAGCAGTTAAAACCACTATTGTGCTTTTAACTTTCTGATTTGTTAACTGGGATCACAGCAATCCTTTTTGTTATCTTTGACGATAAAGTTGGCACCGATGTGGGAAATTTAGAATTAAGATCAGCCGCAAGGCATTCATTGAGCTGGAAGGAGAATACGTGTTTATCAGGCTTTAACTGTAGTTTTATTAACTCTAAATTCCACTTTGATTGACAAATGAAAAAGAAAAAACAAAACAGGATGACGGTTGAGCATCGCAGTCTCCTCACTTCTTCATCGTATCCTCTTTCATTTTGTGATCTTCTCCGGGAAATTAATGACTGTAAAATGAAGAAAAGTATGAATTAAACATACAGAAAAAATAACATCATTCGACAACATTCTTGGCTCATTTCCCAATTATTTTATCAAGTAACGATGCCAAAAAATGTACTTCCACACCGTTTCTGATAAATGCTTTCTGGCAAACGCCTCCATTAAACATTCCTGACTCAAATTAGGAATTAAAACCCTCTAGACGAGTCTTTTATATTTCTATGAGCTTCATTTTAATAAAGCAGGCATGAGGACATGTCAGTATTTTTGCGGAAACGCGTGAGTAAAAGTTACTGGAAACAATGGTACAACTGGTGATACTGGATTCTTTTAAAATACCGGCAGCAATAAAAATATACTTTTTTTTAAAGGTGATTAACATACTTTGCAGGAGTAGTTCATTCTTAAAGAAATTTTAAGGAAGTTTTGATTTTCTTGAGATTCTTTTGCTTCTCAAAAAAAAAAAAAAACATCAATAGAATGTATTTCTCTATAAAAAGATCAGAAATGACAGCTAGGTGTAGCGTTAACTATTGATGAGACAAAAGGACTCTACTTAAGGAAACCACAAACTGGCACAAACGACAAGTAAAACAAAGATTGTATTGTAAGAGTGGAATTCTGCTAAGATGTAAAGCTGCTGGTTCCCATTTATCAGCTATCAAAGCCGGTTGTAAAACCTGTTCCTACGTCCGCTCCGTGGCCTTTCCTCGTACACAAACAGACACGCTCCTGAACAAAAGCGTTTAGAGCAAACTTCAACTTGCAACTTTTGTTTGCTTGTTGGCAAAGGAGGTCAAATTGCACACTGTTGTCTCGCGGTAAGGCCTGTTTCGTACAAACGGACCATTATGTGATTTAGTCTCAGTGGAGTTTTTGTAGAAGTTGTTACATCATGTGTTCAGTCATGAATGAGATGATTGTGATTTGTTCTGCTGTGGACTGTGATTCATTTGATTTCATAAAAAGTTGCATTTGTGACCGAAATAACCTTTTTTCATAAGCTAAAGAAAAAGAAATGATACTTTTGCTATTACATGAGCCAAAACACTTTACAAATAAAATTCTAAAATAAGAGCAAAATCATCTAGTCTTTAAGTCTTGATTGAAACAGATGTAAAGGTTGTATTTAGGCAGAAAAAGTCTGTTTGTCCGGATTTAGTCCGCTTAATTTGTTCTGGATCGAGTCCCGGACCTTGCATTTGGTCTGTATTCAGACTACCAGAGATAGTCTCTACCAGAGATTTCTGTTTTAAAATAAAGGCTGTAAACAAAACCATGTGACAAAAGATCTCTTCAGTCATTAGTCAGGAATTATGTGGGCGGGGCAAAACAACGAGTGAAGGAACAGTGGAAGTTCTAGACTTTGCAATCCTTGGTGGGATAGTTTACTCATTCAAACTTAATAAATCAGCCGGGATGGGATTATATAAGTTCGCTTCCTCCCATTCCCTTTAAAGCAAACTATAATTTGATGCTTAGTTATCCCATTTTTGACACATCTGTGTATGGTTGTTGACCTTTGTTGATTGCATTATTCTTGCCTTTATTGCTTGAAATAAACCATTTCAAATCAAATCAAAATTAGAAATATTTCTCCAATCACTGTTAACGTCTGTATCAACGTGCAAGGCAGTTATTGATGAGGCAATGGCTATGAATATACGCTGATAAATGTTTATGACATATAGAAAACAGTGTGAAAATCAGTGTGTATCACATTAAAAGTAGTTTTAATGAGCCTGCATTCATACGACCATATTTTAATGAGTTGCTGTTACATTGCTGCTCCAGCTCTTTGTTTACATCACAAATAGACCGGCTACAATGACTGTTTTGATTGAGTTGCTCCACTCTGACCACAGATTGTATTCAGATGGAGGATACTCAGACTGAAGCTCAGTCCGATTGGAAATGAACCAAAACTACCTTGAAAGATGGGTCAGATCTGCTTGGGTGTATTGAGACTGAAAATTTGTTTCAGATTTCAGGGGAAACAAACTCTGGTTCACTTCAATTTAACCAAATGTGTCCACTCTGAACACACACAAATAATATGCACACAAAGCCAACACTGACCGATCTTGATGTGAGCAGGATGTACATGTAAGGGTGCAAATTTCTTTAAAATGAGCTAAAACAAAACTACAAGGCACAAGGGATCAGCTTGTGTGAGTTCAAGCTCCTTCCAGATATCCAGTCTTATTTTAAGACCTAATCTAAAGAAAATGATGTATTTCTATGCTTTTGACATGTTCTCATGATGGAGGACATATTTAAAGAAAAAACTGCATTTCTCTGTATTTCTTTATTCAAATCATGAAAAATGTCGTTTGAAAAAGCTTGTAGTTGTTATATAAAATCTACAATCAGCTGGCCACAAACTCCCTGCTCTGCTCCATTTGTAGAAGAGTAGATCTTTGTGCGTCTTCATTTTCCTGTCTGAGCTGGCATATGGCTCAAAACTGTATGGCTAGATGGCGCCGATATTGCTCGCCATTTTTGTTGGCTTTGTTGGGAGCGTGAGGGACTGTAAGTTAGTGGGAGAGCGAGTACACAGATGGGTGTGGGGGATTGGGGATGAGCTGACTCTGCACTAATAGTCCCGCCTACAACTCAGAGGTGAATTTCAAATGAACTCCTGCCGCTCTGCAGAAAATGTGTTCAGAAAATGTCACTGGTTTTTAGATTCAGCCTTTAAATGACAAAATCATAGTTAAATGACCACATGGAAAACTGTGACAAGAGATCAAAAGATGATCAGAGTGGACTCTAACACCAGAGCTTTACCTCTAGGGTTGGCATTCTTTTGACAAACTCTTTAAATTTTTTTTTTTTTTTTTTTTTTTATACAATTGACAAAATTCCAAGGGCTGCACGGTGGCGCAGTGGTTAGCGCTCTTGCCTCACAGCGAGAAGGCCCCGGTTCGAATCCCGGCTGGGACCTTTCTGTGTGGAGTTTGCATGTTCTCCCCGTGCATGCGTGGGTTTTCACCGGGGACTCCGGCTTCCTCCCACCGTCCAAAAACATGCTTCATAGGTTAATTGGTGACTCTAAATTGCCCCTAGGTGTGAATGTGAGAGTGAATGTGTGTGTGATTGAGGCCCTGCGACAGACTGGCGACCTGTCCAGGGTGTACCCCGCCTTCGCCCATCAGTAGCCGGGATAGGCTCCGGCACCCCCGCGACCCCGAAAGGGACAAAGCGGTCAAGAAGATGGATGGATGAAGAAGAAGAAGATGGATGACAAAATTCCAAGACTTTTAGAGGCGGAGGACAATGCCTTGTGCTGATATACAACACTTTACAGCAATGAAGTGAAGTCACAAAATTACATAAATCAGCTGGTTCTGTCCAATGGAAAAGAAGTTGCTTTGCACATGTGAAAATCTGCTTTTCTCCGTTTCAGAATCGGTTGATCGCAGTGGAAGCGTTTTGCTGGCAACATCGCCACCGTTAAAGGGTTAAGGGAAATACCAGCTGCAACACAAAAGAGTCTCGTTTCTATGGCAACCATTTCTCACAGCACAGATGAGAGTAAAAATCCAGATTTTTCTGTCCTAAATTCAAAAAAAGGTGAGATGCTGAGATAAATTCTATCCTCACAAGCCCTGCTTTTAACAGCATGTTAACAGTCAGACATGGTGGAGGTACTATGATGGTATTATCTGCTTTAGCTTTATGATTTAACAGCTTGTTATAACTGATGAAATAATTTTTTCTTTCATAAAATCCATTTGAGATATTTTTTATTCTAGATTTAGATTGTTTAAATAATTTGTTTTAATTCTAACAAACGCCATAAAAAGGTTTTCTTAGTTCAGGGAATGTACAACATAAATTGCAGGATACGGAGAATCCTCAAGAAATAATACAAATACATGGACTACTTTTCTGGGTGTGGATTTGATCTAAATAGGATCCACTTTAGTTGAACAAAGTATTTCTTTAAAGTAAAGTATTCTAATTTACACGCTGTCTGCATTTAACAGAAAACAAACAGATCTGGGGCCTGATCTCATTGGAATGACCTCATCTTCCTCCCACACAAGAATTTTGTTATCCAGCTTCAAAAACGTGTTTGTATTTTGAGAACTTATGAAAGGAAAGTGAAATGATAGCTTTTCTGTAGATAACTCAATTAGTAATTAAATGCTAGTAAACAATCACTTCGATTAGAATAAAGAGGAAAACATAATAAATAGGTCAAATAATAGATTACTTATGGAACGTGAAGCCAACTTTTATAAATATAATTAATCTAAAGTGTCATTTTTATTGATTTGAGAGTTTTTGTTAGACTTTTAGTCTTTATCTATATTTGCTTTAGCGGTTGAACTTAAAAAAAAAGAAAACCCACAAAGGGCACTTTCCAAAATTACTGTTCATTTGGGTGGTGGATGCTAAAAAGTTTCAGAACTTCATTTATTTTACTTAAAAGCTGAGTGTGATTTGTACATCAAATGTGTCTCTTTTGATACACGTCAAGAACATTGGGAAACATCTCCTTGTCTGGGTTCATGAGATCATTCAGTGACACCTCCAGTATGGTAAACTTCACCAACTTCAGCGGTACTTGAGTCTCTCTGTGACCCAGTTTGCTATTACTTAATAGTCCGAGGAGGGATAAAAAATAAGAAGAATAAAATTATAGACCTTTATATTGTTGTCTCAATGCAAATAAGAAAAATATCATAAAGTTCAGGAGAATAAATGCTAACAATCAGCTTCTCCTTCATGTTGGTTTTGGACTCCTCCCGCTGATCCCTTCATCAAAATGTCTGAACTAAAGCGGAGTTCCTTATTTGTTGATGTGAATTCTTCACCAAATTCAAACATTAGAACTCTGGAAACATCACGTTGTAACAACCAAACCAGGATCCTGGTACGCCGCCATGCCCAACACTCAAAATTGCAACATCAGTTTGATTGTAGCTTTACACTTCTTGTTTATCCTCTAACTGCTGTCTAACTGCAGCTCTATTAAAGCACATTAGCCAAAGGCAGAAATTCAAAACGTCAAAAAAATGTGATGCTTCATCTTGATTGTTACTTCTTTGAATTTGCCCAGTCCTTTTTCTTTTCTTTTTCAAATGAAATATGAACAACTACCGTGACTAATCGTCTTACTTTGCCGTTAGTACTGCTCCAGGGTTTAGAGTGAAAAAGGGAAAGCAAAGATCCCCGACTGTGAGGCCCAAACAGGTTCAAGTTAAAGCCTCCAAAAATTGTACCAACTAAATGCTACAAGAAACTCCACGGGCACTTGACAGAGTGCTGGTGGGACTCTTCCCTGCACCAGACACAAATAATGGGAAGAGCACTGTTTAATGATCTCTAAAGAGGCGTGGAAGTTCACATCCTCTGACCTGAAGCAGACATGTGACTCTTTCCTGCTGATTGTTGTTGATGGTAAAAAATATGCCCCAGTGAAAAAATTTAAAGTATGAAGAAACTGTGGTTTTGAAATCCTTTGTTTCCTTCCAAAATCCAAAGCTATGAACACACTGAGAAAGTTACAAGAAAGTTACGTCAATAGCATAAGTAATTTTCCACTGTAAAATGTCGCATACAAACACAAAGCTGCTTTTGTCCACTTCGGAATCCGAGGGAATAATGTCAATTGCGTAAACGGTTGAATAGTTACGATAGTTGAAAGAATGTCAGCACTGGAGCTAAAATTCTGGTGTTAAGGGTTAACCAGTGAGCCAACACTGATGCTACATTAATGATGGCCTCCGCAACACATATTCAAGCAAATCTTTGTAAAAGTCGGTATATGCTCATTTCGGGGTTCCGCTTTCAAAACTCAAATCCAAGTGTCACTACAAAAATTTTCACGTCAATTTTCAGGCTCTATGTACAAAATGTGCTGTCATTGAATATGTTGAAACTTAAAATAGTTGAACTTTGACCAATCAGGGTGATTTGAATTTGGTAGTGGGGAATGGATAGTATCCTGATTAGTTTATGCCAACCGTTTGAAAATTGATCAGGGAAGAGAAGTTTATTATTGTGCTTTGTGGTCAGACAGAATTATGTGACTTCAAGTCTTTCCATTTTGCACCAAGCGTCTTCCAACTGTTAGTACTTGTACATGCGCTAGCATGGAGTAGCGACAGTCCAGTGTGAACACTATATGCTTAAAGCATGTTCAAGAACCAGCATTTCGTGTGTTCTTGAACTCATGTTTGGTGTGTATATAACACAGAAGGTAACAGGCCATTTTTTTTTTGATCCATCCATGTTTTTTTGCTGATCTGGGATACAGTAGCAGTCTAAGCAAAGATGCCCAGACTTCCCTCTCCTCAGGCACTTCCTCCAGCTCTTCTTGTGGCACCCTGAGATATTCCCAGGCCAACTGAGAGACACAGTCTCTCCAGCGTGTCCTGGGTCTTCCCGGGATCTTCCACCCAGTGGGACATATCCAGGTGTCCAGGACCACCTCTCCAGAGAGGCGCCCAGGGGGCATCCGAACCAGATGCCTGAACCACCTCAACTGGCTCCTCTCAATGCAGAGGAGAAGCAGCTCTACTCCGAGCTCTCTCCGGGTGACCAAGCTTCTCAAACCATCTCTAAGGGAGCGACCAGCAACCCTATGGAGTGAGCTTATTTCAGCTGGTTGTAATCCAGACCTTATTCTTTGGGTCACAACCAGGTGAGTACTGGAAAATGAAGATTGACCGGTGAACTGAAAGCTTTTCTTTCTGGCTCAACCCTCTCTTCACCACAATGGACTGGTACAGTGACGACTGCGCACCAATCCGCCTTCCCTCATTTGTGAACAAGACCCAAAGATATTTAAACTCCTGCACCCGGGGTAAACAAACTCCACCCACCTAGAGAGAGCAAACTACCTTTTTTAACTTGTCAGTTTTAACACAAACAGAGTATTACGTATATACAGTTGGTCTCTTTACTTTCCACACTAGTCATCTTAAATACAGTACGTAGTATCAAAGCAAAAAAAAAAAAAAAGCATGCATAGGTAACTGAGCGAACACAGCACTCCTTATCAATATCAGGGAAGAACAAAATGGCTCAGTGGGCTAGGTGAAGGGCTGACACGCAGGAGCCCTGGGTTCGATTCCCAGGGTTGTCCACTGATTCCCACCCAGAGTGGGTCCTTAGTCAAGACCCTTGATGCTGCTGCCTAACTGGGTCCCTGTGCCCCTCAAGTACAGGGTTGTGTCAGGAAGGGCATCCGGCGTAAAAACTCTTCCGAATCATTGATGCGAAACAGTGGGTGCTGTTACGCTGTGGCGACCTCGAAAGGGATAAGCCGAAAGTGAATTTCTAACAAAATCTGAGAATGACCAACGAGCATTATTGTTAGGAGGATAACCTCAAAATTGGTTTGGCTGGGCCCAAACCCAGTTAAAAGTTTGCATTTGACAAACTCCAAATGTTGATTCAAAACTATGTTGGATCATTTCTAATAGAATATATCTGAAAGTGGTGAAAATCCAAAAACACATCAAAATAGTTTTTCTTCACCTTCTTTGTTCATACACTTATTAGGTAAATTGGTGTATCTTGATAGCATAGAGATTACATTATTAAACACATTGTCTATTAACTGTCAGTTTTAGACACTGTCATGTGCAGCTCCAAGAATAAAGGCATCAGAAGTGAAACCTGCACGTGTAATGGTCACGTAACCGCAGAAAAACGAGGCAAAGTCTTGTTGTCTTACAATGCTTAATGAAACATCTGCTCTGACAAGTTATGACGTAAGCCATTGTATGAGGAGATTTGTTCATTTACAATTTTTTTTAGATGCTATGTTGTTTTGAACTTGGTTGCATAAGCCCTTACCAATCAACAAAACTCCTAATATTAGGTTTGTGAAGCATCAACTGGAAAAAGTCCTACCTTTCCTTGTAGTAGGAGGAGAGTAATGTGCGGATCTCACTCGACAAATCTGGATTCACAGGACCCTTTCTCGGAGAAGACGGCGTTACTGGCAATGAAGAGGAAGTAAACTGATTTTCATGGTACATTTGCGTTATCACAGCATTGATCAGATGTTTGTGCTAAATTGGATAAGACTGACGAACGAAGTGTTTTTTTTTCTTGATTCCTTGTTTTTTTATGTTTTTGTTCAGTTTCATAGGCCGTGTAATTGAAGAGAGATTTAGTACCAACGTTTACCCACTGGCACATTTTTAACCTCTGACTGGGAAATGTATTTATTTTTCTGCTTGCCTCACATGTTGTTCAGAGGTGCAGAAAATTATACAGTGACAGCTTAGAGTTCGATGTCCTTTGGGTTGCGTTATCTTTTCCACTGTTTGCTGAACAAGTTTGACTGCTTTCTGGCATCATGGCCTTTTCAGCTTGCTGTAGATAAACACATAATATTTTAAATTTAGGAATTTATGGCATGATGCAGCAGGTCTTGACAAGATTTTGATAAATGTGCTGATAGCAATGGCAAAGGTTAAACATTGTTTTTTCTTTTTTTGTTCTTGTTGTTTTTCATTCTTTTCTAATAACATTTTTATTGCTATAAATACTGCAAAGTCAATAAAGCCAGGAACCCTGACATTTTCTTGATATTGATCTATTTTATGATATAGTTGCTTCACATCACAAGTTTCACTGTCTTTTTTTAGTTAGCAGATTTATTGAAGCTTATTGATGTCATTATTTTTATGATGGACAACTACAAAGAATTTTGAAGGATATACGTTACCTAAATACAAAAATGAAATAATACATTCAATATTTTGAAATATAACCTGAAAAAGAAGCAAAATGTTTTCAAAATTGCAGTAACTGTTAAAATAAAATGTGGAGAGAAATTAAATGTTGATGAAATCACCTTATTAATATTGATATGCTAGCTCATAACTATGAAGTGCTTCAAAAAGTTAATTAATTATCATTGTCCTCATGTTATGGGACTAATCATAAATGAAATTGGTCATTTTTTGCAGTTTTTGAATGATTTAGAAAACTGATCAGTTGCAAAGGAAGTGTGGGAGGATTGCGGCCATGGACCACTCCCCTTGATTTCTGCTTTTTGGATGGTGGTCTGGTCTGTATTTATGGAACTATTTCTTAGTCAACAGTAGATGCATTTCCATTGACTATGAAATTTTGCAAATTGGTGCTGCAATAATACATTTGCTACGACGGAGTATTAGGGCCACCAAAAAAAAAAAAAAAGTAATATTACGACTTTTTTTCTCGTAAATTTACGACTTTTAATCTCGTAAATATACGAGAAAAAAGTTGTAACTGCTACATTAGGAGAATAAAGTCGTATATTTATGACTTTAAAAGTCATAGGCTTATATTTGCGACTTTTAATCTCGTAAATTTACGAGAAAAAAACTCGTAAATTTACGAGATTAAAAGTCGTAAATTTACGAGATTAAAAGTACCGTATTTTCCGGACTATAAGTCGCGTTTTTTTTCATAGATTCAATGTCCCTGCGACTTATACTCCAGTGCGACTTATATACGAATTTTTAATGAGATGAGATATCATCAGTAAGTCTAGAGTGCCCTCTTATGGTGATCCATGCAATTACTTTATTTACTTTAGTTATTCAGACGTGACACAGAGGACGAAGAATTT
>NC_050523.1:4981516-4992702 GCF_002922805.2 Oryzias melastigma
AATAAAGAGCTCAGAATAATGCATGTTTATCAGGTCCGTCACTTTATTTTGCCTTTCCCTTCCCAGAAGCCTTTTCGCCACCTTACGTAACATGACAACCAAAGGAGAATGTAAACAGAGCTCCGGACCTCCCAATCTCCAAATGAAACTTCCCTTCTCAACACAAAACAACACTGAGAAATGACAGTTGTCCGTAACATTAGCACAAGAACATTAAAAATTCAGAAAACTAGTCCTCTTCAGACGGACGCATCACAGACATGGAGGAGATCTGGTTTGTCGCGGAGGACGAAATGACTGGAAGTGAACAGCTGCGCGGATATCGACGGCTTCGTCAACGTAATCTGCAGAAATCCTGCAAGCTACCATCAACGAATAAAACATTAATAAACTGTAAATCAAATAAAGAAACTTCCAAACACTTGAAATATTTTAAACATTAAGTGTACCTGATGAAATCCAAGACGTTTTTCACATTTTGGTCGGCCTGCTTCAGCGCAAGGCATAAATTCGCTGGACTGTAGGCTCCCCTCGACTTCAATATATTTACGAGAAAAAAAACTCGTAAATTTACGAAATTAAAAGTCGTAAATTTCCGAGAAAAAAAGTCGTAAATCTACGAGATTAAAAGTCGTAATATTTCTTTTTTTTTTTTTTGGTGGCCCTAATACTCCGTCGTAATTTGCCTAATGGAAACATGCCAGTTACAGAAAAAAAAACTTGCATTTATTGAAGAAAAGTGTATGTACTTTGAGGAGGTGGTTTTTTTAGGCATATCAAAATGGACATATTTCACAAAACTGCAAATAAAACACTTTTTTCAATGAAATAAGTCACGTGACCAATAACCACATACCACACTGTGTGGTGCCTTGGGCACTCTGCCTAAGCCATTCATTGAGTTCCCTTTTGTTCTAGCTGTAATATACACAGGCATGCAGAAGTACTTCTCATTTTACCTTACCAAACAAAAACAAAACAAAACTTGCTCCTACGCAAACAGTTGTTTTTATATTTTTATGATGCTCTGTAGTGGGCTGACTGTTTTACGGAAAGATGATCTAAGATTTTACAAAGATGGAATAGTTTTATGTGAAACTGCAAGCTGATTCATGAGCTAAAGACTTCTGTGAGTTTACAGCCCCCCCAATGTTTTATTGAGACTAATTAAATGCAACTTTTTAAACGGTTTGCTGTTTAGAACAACATTTGCGTAAACAGGGATGTAAAGAGTAAATAAACTAGCTTCCAGGCAGTCTCTGACTTATTGCCAAGAGTTAATGTTTTAAAGGTATCAGTCAAGCAATCGTTTCCTTTCTGATCTAAATTTAGTTTCTTCATCTGCTGATCTGTTCCAGACCAAGGAAAACATTGACTATTTATTGTCAAACCTGAAGGGTGTCAGCAATATTATGCAATTCTTAACCTACAGCAAAACAATTGTAAGATAAGAAAATTCTGAAGTAAATTTATCACATAATTACTATGAGGTGACTACCACTGAAATTCGCCTGAACACAAACATATTAATCAGCTCAAAATCAACAGAATAGTGCTTTGTAACTTCTTGTGTTACTCCCTTACTACTGTCTTATTTACCCCTTTGAGGACCCATGCCTGTTTTTACCCATTTTTATGCACCCTTTCTCACTCTGAAAGGGGAATTAAGAAGTTGGTCTTTGAGTTCGATCAACATTTTCTCCGTTTGCCTTGCCTAGACGGTACTTTTGCGATTGGATGCACCAATGATCTATGGAGCAAGCTGAGAGTGATGTGTTTATCCCAGCTGTCTACGGAAGATGTTGTACCTATCCGGATGGTTGGCAGTTGGATTGTGGACAACTGGGACTAAAGGATTTCTGTTGTGTCTGGAGTGAAGTGGGCTGTTGGATCTTTGTGTAGAGACGAACCGTCCAGTTGATGATTCCTGCACACGGGGCATGTGATACGGTATTCAAACTGGACCGTTGAGACCAGATATTAGCGTCTACACTTACAGGTAGAAGAGGCTTGTTGCGAAATGTCAACGGTGTACAAATCTTGCTCCAGGCTTTTTCTTTCGCAGCTCTATTGCAACATATTAAAGACTTGGTGTCATATAATTACAGCCGGGCTCAAATCACAGTGATTAATTTCTCCTTCATGATCTCTTTTCAAATGGTTGGTACTTCCATGTTTGAAAAGGATGAGTCCTTTATTGGTCAAACTTCAACTGTTTTAACTTTTAACACAATCAATTGTTTTGTACGCCGTTTTGTACGTATAGCCCAACTTGCGTAGCAACACGTGAACTCAAGATTTTTGAACACGTAAGTTCAAAATTTGCAAATGCACACGTTTACATAGCCTTTTAATTAATAGAGGTCACTTGAACTCACCTTTCCAAGTTTTGTGTGAACGTAGCATTAGACAGAGAACGATACATTCCTGCCCAACAGTCTTTGAACTTATATGGAAAACGGATGACAACTTTCTATCTGAATCAGAAGAAACTTATATCAAATTTCTGTTTCTTTTTTAGTCAATCACTCAGACCACGGCAGGCAAACAGAAAAGAAGTACCAAAGAATTAATACAACGTAATCAGACACCCTTGCTGAGGGCGCAATGTCCTTGGGGCTACCAAGACATCTACGCTCCAATAGGTATAAAAAAAATCTGACGTGCGCTGGCTGGAATAACACAAACAAGTTACTTAGATATCTTGTCTCTGGTTCTCCTACACCACATAACGTGTACAATGTTCTGTACTAGGATTTTTATGTATTAGTGGGGATCTGTTTTTCCTTCACTTACATTCTGCTCTTGATATGAGTGAAGTGCTGATGTGTGTATCGTTGTCACCACTATATCCTCTCCTCCCTCAAGTAATCTGCTCCCCTTAAAGAGCCACTCAGATGAAAACGTTGTGATTTTAACTTGTTTTTCTGATGATGGAGGACACACAGATTCATGTACGTCTTAGTTTCCCAAATCTGAGCTGGTATCTGGTATGTGGTAACTTAGTATCTGTTAGGTTGGGAGGAAAAGGAAGGGGAAGGGGGGGCGGGATTGCTCCACAACTGTGAGGTAAGCTTCTAGTTAACTCCTGCCGCTGAGCAGAAAGTATGCCCTAGAAAATGACAGATGTTTTTATTTTGGCTAAAGATGCCATGATTGCAATTAAAAGACAACTGGAAACTTTTTTAAAACAGATAAAAAGATGATCAAAGTGGGACTTTAATTGGTCCTGGTAAGGTCAACTGCCAAGGAAGAATTTCCCTTTCAGGAATGAATAAATATCTTAATCTTCTAAAAAGTATGAACTATGAAACTATTGGGCTGCATAGTTATAGACTACCAATGCATTTTTACTACTGCAGGTTGTGGCACATGAACAATTGTGTTCTAGCTTTGTCATATTGCTTTCCAAAATGCAGCTTTTTGAAAATTAAAACATTGAAGTTAAATGACTGATATCAAAACATCCTTTCATAAGCATTGAACAAACACCAGAACATATTTGAGAAGCAATAAAATTCAATACTGAAAGAGCCTGGAGGAAAGTCAGTTAGATATGCAAGGTGTTGATTGAGGTCCAGCCTTGGATTTGTATTCTGATAGGTATGCATCAACAAAGAGATGAAGTGCAAGTGTCACTCTGCTCGTCATTACCTATTTCATGAAACAGAGATCCTCGCTGTAGTGCGCTCGGTTTCTTTGATTTCGGCGCTTCGATCCTCATGAGCTCGTCACAGGACTGCTTCCACTGTCCTGGAAAATACAATTTACAAGTAATAGGAGAATGAAAAGAGGTAGGCTTAATAACAGCAATTAAGTTGTCAAAATTTCCAGTTAGCAACTTGGCAGAAAAGTGGCATTTGGAAGCCACTAAGATTATCAAAATACTCCTAGAGAATGAAGTACCAGTTTGACCACATAACAGCCTCATGGAGATATAAGCCCGATCAGAAACTTTATTTCAGTATTATATTTTGTTTTTGGTCTATGTATATTAAAATGGAAGTTTTATATCATCATCAATAAGAGAGAATGTGTTTTAAAACTACTTTGTCATTTGAAGAAGGTGTTTGGCGGGAACTTTAAAAATTGATTAAAAAAGTAAATTTGACTGGATAAAGAACGTTTCTTTCAAACAATGAGCAACACAAACAGAAAAAAAACATATGAAATACTCAAAAATTGATAAGTCAAATAAAATATTTTACTAAAACTGGGAGACTACTTGTATTTTTTTCCCTAAATACAATAAGTTTCAAGCTTGACGGGATGGATTTTTTACAACTATACTTTACAAATATGAAAATGTAACCAGATTATAAAAAGAGTTGGGTTCGTTTTGCTAGTGTCACTCTTGATGAGTACAATTCATAAATATCCAACACATTCAAAGCGGAAATGAATTTGACTCTTAGTCTAGTTGTCATGCAAACAGGCTCATATCAGGCCTTTAATCTGAATTCCTTCTGCATGATTACGGTTCACTTGTTTTAAAAGGCTTCTGCACAAAAAACAACACTTTCCCATACAGGCTTTGTCAAGGAAGTGACACTTTTTAAATCGATAATAACCCAGAAGAAACTTCATGATATTCACCTTGAAGCGGTTTACAACCATCTGATGGAGATTAGTTTACAATGCGAGACAAATCCTCCAAAAAAAAAAAACAAACCACCCTTGGAACCTGTTTTTACAAAAAACACTTGCGTTTTTAGATTTTATAATTACGGGAAGAGATAAAGTTTATGCTAAGATTGGAGGATGATGTTTTGATTGACAAGTAACAATCAAATTGTACACTCTGGACTGCTTTAGTGGCTGCGTTCCAGTACCTGTCAGATATGAAAAACTGCTTTTAATTTGGCTCAATACAAAACTATAGCTGACGTCACTTTAAAACTCATTAAACCGCCAACGGTAAATTCAGAGCCAATATTTTAATTATCGGTAATAATTTTTTAATGGATGGGCTAAAAGTTGAGCAAAAATTTTAAATTCATAGACATTTGTATACTAGACTGAAAATCTCTGACGTCAACGCATAGGATTCTGAATGGGGAAAAAAAACAAAAAAAAAAGGAAGGTTTATTCCTCACATTTCCACAGCTGTGTCAAAGAAATATAAAGCTGCATTCACACCGGACGCGATTTGCACATCAAATTTACTGCTTGACGCCTGCCGTAATGTCTTTAACGCCCGGGGCGCATGTGGGAGGAGCAACCACCAGCGTCTTTTTCTGGACTTCATTCTATGCCACATTATGAAAGATATCAAAGATGTAATTTTTTTTTTTTTTTTTTTTGGACCAGAAGAAAAAAATGAGAGGGAGAGAATGGGATGTTAGAGAAGGGGGATAAGGGGTTAAAAGTTAGAAGGAGGCCGCATTTAATGATACAGAAAAAAAAAGAACGTAAGAGTGTCATGAGTGAATTGCATGAATTCCTTCTCACATACAACATCAGCATATCTTCAAGATTCCATACCGTCCCTTTTTTAAAAATAAAAATCTCTCATGTGATCATGAATGTAGACGCCAGCAGTCATGGCCCAATTTTTTGATGGTGGCACTTGATATGGAGTGTCACTGTCCAGAAACATTCCCACATAGACCAGTCAGAGCAGCTTCCACCCAGTGTTCCACCCTGTAGCCGTCTCATTTCGTAATGGCATCACCCCAACTGCCACCGTGCAACCTCAAAATGAGCCCGGGCGGCCGACCGGTGTCAGCTTTTAGAAATAAATCATGCAGTCGGGTGAAAATTTTTAACTTTTTCTTAAAATCTCGGCAGCCAACACACAGCTTGTGAATATGCCGCCTATTGATGACAAATGCTGCATGGCCACCCGCCAAATTAACTGAAAAACTAGCCAGGCAGTGGCATTTTGTGGCCTTAGTCTTAGCAAACAAGTGAAAGCGTGGTCTAACTTAATGCATAGCATGTTCAGGACATTCTTTTAAGTATTAGCATGCCATCACTGTTTTGTTGTTTTATGTTACATTGCCAGTAAATCTGTCTTTATCTTAAGACAATCAACAGACACTTTCCTTTTACAAATGAAAGTAGCAACCAAAAATGTCCATCAACACAACCCACTCAAGAAAAAAATGCCTTTTGTTTTGTGAGATATCAAGTTATTTAGTGCATCTGAAGTTGTGGAAGAGATCCATAACACAAACTAATCCCTGTACAGTGTTTCCTCTGGGTTAAATTTGAAAATCAACCTGAGATATGTGCAGGGGCGGAGCTATAAGGGGGCAATTTTTGAGTCCACATTTGTATCATTATTGACAAACATTAAGAGATCATCATCACATGCTTCTTTAAGCATTAGTAATAGCACCTTGTTTGAAACACATATTTTGATACTTTCTTTTTTTAATGGCCTTCGAAAGCCTTACCACCCTCCCACCCCCCGATATAAAATGTTCTAGTTCCGCCACTGGACAGGTGAAATCCCCAAAGTGGGGTTACATATGTTTTAAGGCTGTAAGACTCCTCCCTACACTTCTTACACTTCCTCTTTTAAAACATGGGAATTTACTATCCCTGATGTCATGTGTTGATTTCTCTCTGATAACAACCCAGTCTGATCCACTACATCTTCTTTCAAAATAAAACACTGCTTTGTATTCATGCTATTGTTACTATGATGATGAATTTAGATTCTTTTTTTAAACACAAATAAAGCATAAAGAGAAAACAGCTTTTTTTATTGAAATAGTTCATAACTTTTGACACAGGTTCGAATGACTTCCTTTCAAAATAAAAGACACCATCATCTCAAAGCAGTAAACGAGTTGTAAGTAGCATGTCAACAGTGATTGAAAATGCATCACTGTGATGCATCTCAGCCAGATATTGGTAACAAAAATTAAATCAGAGCTAAGTTAGTATTTTTTAACCATAAACAATTAAAATTTTAGACTTTGTTCAAAAATTAAAAAAAGCTTACCTTAAAATCCAAAGCTTACTGGCCTCAAATTGATATTCTGTGGTACATGGCACTCAAAAATCTGTCCAAAATGTTTTAGTTCAACTTGTGACAATTACTGTCCTTTTTTTAGTAAGTTTACTTTACTTTTTTACATTAATACTAGCTTACTTTAACAGTTAAAAAAATAAAATAAAATAAAATAAAAAATAAGAATATTATTAAAATATTAGCCAAAGCCACAAAGGAGGACTAAAAGAGCCACAAAAGAGGGCTTAAGCCACAAGGAAGGGATAAAAGCACCACAACGGGGGGCTAAAAGAGTCACAATGCAGGGCTAAAACAGCCACAAGGGGAGCTTAAAGAGTCACAAGAGGGGGGAAGATTTGAAATGGAGAGCTAAAAGAACCACAAAGCAGGGCTGAAAGAACCACAAAGCAGGGCTGAAAGAGCCCCAACAGTGTTAAAAGAGCCACAACGGAGGGCTGAAAACACCTCAACAGAGGACTAAAAGAACCAGAAAGGAGGGCCAAAAGAACCACAATGGAGGGATGAAAGAGCCACAATCAAGGACTAAAAGAACCACAATGGAGGGCTGAAAGAGCCACAACAGAGGGTTAAAAGAGGCAAAACGGAGGGCTAAAAGGGCCATAAAGGAGGGCTGAAAGAGTCACAAAGGAGGGCTAAAAGAGACTCAATGGAGGGCTAAAAGACCCACAACTTAGGGCTAAAAGAGCCATGAAGAAGGGCTAAAAGAGCCAAAACGGAGGGCTGAAATAGTTACAATGGATGGCTAAAAGAAGCATAATGGAGGGCTAAAAGAGCCATATTGGAGGGCTAAAAGAGTGAAAACGGAGGGCTAAAGGAGAGACACAGAGGAGGGAAGAAAGAGCCATAATTGAGGGCCAAAAGAGCCACAGAGGAGGGATGAAAGAGACATAATGGAGGGCCAAAAGAGCCACAGTGGAGGGATGAAAGAGCCACAATCAAGGACTTAAAGAACCACAATGGAGGGCTGAAAGAGCCACAACAGAGGGTTAAAAGAGGCAAAACGGAGGGCTAAAAGAGCCATAAAGGAGGGCTGAAATACTCACAATGGATGGCTAAAAGAAGCATAATGGAGGGCTAAAAGAGCCATATTAGAGGGCTAAAAGAGCGAAAACGGAGGGCTAAAAGAGCCACAGAGGAGGGATGAAAGAGCCATAATGGAGGGCCAAAAGAGCCACAGTGGAGGGATGAAAGAAACTCAATGGAGGGCTAAAAGACCCACAACTTAGGGTTAAAACTGAGCCATGAAGGAGGGCTAAAAGAGCCAAAACGGAGGGTTGAAATAGTGACAATGGATGGCTAAAAGAAGCATAATGGAGGGCTAAAAGAGCCAAAAAGTAGGGCTAAAAGAGCCACAGAGGAGGGAAGAAAGAGCCATAATGGAGGGCTGAAAGAGCCATAAATCAGGACTAAAATAGCTTTAAAGCAGGGTTAAAAGAGCCAAAAAGGAGGGCTAAAAAGGCACAGTGGAGGGATGAAAGAGCCATATTGGAGGGCTAAAAGAGCCATAAAGGAGATTAAAAGACCCACATCTGAGGCTTAAAAGAGCCACAAAGCAGGGCTAAAAGAGCCACATATGGCTTTGGAGCATCAGGTTGCAAACCCCTGTTTTAGCCGAATGGTAATGTATCTGCTAAAACTGCACCTATTCCACCTAATTCGGTTGTGAGGATAGAAATCTCGGTGCCTTGATGCTAATGACAAGCTGACAGTACAGATGATTTAGAGGAATAGACAAATTCAGGCCGCAAGACCCCTTCAGGGCCTATTTGTCAGATCAGTTTCGGATGTCAGCTAGGATGCAGCATGCCTGAGGCAAATCTTTTCTGACTAATCAGTTGTCGTCATTTATTTATTTACTTACTGGCCAACACACACTTCAACTTAACCCTCCTTTCTGTTTATGAGTTTTGCTATCAAATGACACCAAATAGTTGCCACTGAGTCACTGGTGTAATAATACAAACGGCTCATGGTTTTAAATGTGCATTCCTGTTTATGTGGGTGCAACAGCTCTCATATGGAGGCACATTATTAAGCGCCCGTGGGGCAACAATAAAAGTACGGGATTGGCGCTGCAGTGCACTCTGGCACTCTGCTTGCACATGCATTAAAAATAAAAGAACAACCCTAATTAATTGCATTGCAGAGCCTTGGCAGCCATTCAGTTTACAAAGTTCTAAATCAGACAAGACCTTTGTTAGAACTTTATAGTTATTCTTATAGACACACCTTTTAATTTTGTTGATTACTGGGTTGCGTGTTTTAGTCGGTATGTGTAATTTGACTCTATTTTTAACTAGCCATGCAGGAAAAAAAAAAAAAAACTCCTCTGTATTAACTGGAATATTGCCCTACCCAAAAAGAATATTTTGGAACTGTCTTCACTGGTATCTAGATTGGAATTGTTAGTCTAAGGCTTACCTAGGTTGTTGACATGTTGCTGCAGGGCCACCTTCCAGTGCTGCGTGTCTTCAGGACTGTGGGCAGAAATGGCAAAGGGCGCATCGTTCCGTTGAGGCTGTGCATTGATATATAAGTGTCCCTCCGACTCATGGATGCAAGTATCCTATAGAAAAACATACTGATGAGTCTTTGCAAAGATAACACCTAATATTTATTTTTTTTATTCAAGCTTTATTAATATATGAATACAATAAAAAATTAAACAAGATAACCACTCTATAACCATTGTAAACAGGAAGGGGTTCAGAGCTGATCCCTGATGTACTCCAACCTCCATTGACATCATTCTTTGTTTTTGTAACTGTGAGTTCACATAAAATTCCAGACATGTTTACTCTCATTGCCACATCATACTGTTGTATAAACCATATTTAAATATTTATAAACTCAAATTAAATGGCAAATGTGATGTCATAGATCTCCAAATGAAAATTTTAAAATTTTATGAAGATAATTTTAATGAAAAACCTGAAAAAATGTAATAGTTTGTACGAGAAATAGTTGAAATATTTTTCACAAAAATTCCTCAATTGCAATGCATTGTGGTCTATATTCACCCATCTAGTGAGCATTGATGCACACCATAGAAATTCACAGAGACTCCTGGGAAGTTTTACTGGGTTTTTGTATTTCAGATTCTTGAGTAGTGAAGTAATTCAGACACAAAGCTATCAATTGACATTACTAAAAAATAAATAAATAAAATAAAGTAAAATTAATTGAGATTATTTTAGAGAAAAATCTCAAAGATTGCTATTAGTTTATTAGAAATAAAAGCAGAAAAAACAGCAACTTTGTGCTTAAATATGTTCCATTTTAGTGAATTTAAGACATATTTTGAGAAAAATTATAGATACATAACAATAATGTTAAAAGCTGAAGTTTTATAAGGTCTATCTTGTAAAATGTCCAAGTTGAAAAACAATATACATTTGTTTTCAATGATATAAGCTTAGCAAATCAGGTTTTACCAGCTCATCACTAATGGCTGATGAGGGTTGATGGATGGGTGGCCTTGATTCTATAATGATAACAGATTTTTTCCAGGATACCTGAAGGAAGTGACTTCTCATTTACCATTGCAAACTGAAGAAACAAATGCAAAAGAAGACGTTTTTTGCTTGACAAGTTTTTGGCACAATTTCTTGTATTGTTCTGTTCTCATTTCAGTGCACAGAATGTGATCAGTTGTTGGATAACAAGTTAGAAAAACTTTAAAAGCAACACAAATATTTTAAAAATATTTAAGTTTTTAGTGATTCTAACTTGATTTGTTGCTGTAAAATCTCAGCCTTAGACTCCACACATAATTATTCCATTTCATTTTGTCTAATGTGGTAAAATAAAAAGTCAAATGTTTACAATTTGTTACGAATGTAGAATATTTGTATAAAATAAGCTTTAATTTATGAGATATTGGAAGATTTTAAGAGATTACAATCAACAAGGATGTCAAATTTTCAAAATAAAACTTAAAAGGAGAGAGAAACAAGTGTACCTCTCTCAGGAAGAGCAAAAAATATGGGCAGATATGGGCAATAACATAAAAAAAGCAACTATGAATTAGTTTAATTTGAAACATCTGGGCAATAGTTAAAATCACGGCAGTGCACTGGTTCAAAATGATCCAGAAAAAAAGTTTAAATGTACGGAAACCCAGCAGGAAGTTTTCTTTAATAAATACAATCACAGCAAAAATAAGTTTAATTTCATTTTTTTTAATTGGTTTTGGTATTTT
>NC_050523.1:4992775-5031177 GCF_002922805.2 Oryzias melastigma
TCTTTTTTTTTTGTTTGTTTTTTGTTATGCACAGTTGCCCATTTCTGGTTTCCACTCCTGAAACACAGGTGCGTATGATTGTGCAAGGTGCGTCACTGTTTGACTCACCACTGCCCTCTGGTGGCCTCTGCATCGAGCTGTAGTAAAGAAGAAGAAAACTTGCAGCATTTCTAGAAAGAACTCACCTTTCTGATTGGAATTAGAAGCACCAGGTTGTTCCCAGACTGCAGGTCTTCATGAGTTTGATAACAGCGGAGAGCTTGCTCCTTGAGGTCAGCGTGTACATTTTCCCAAATGTTTGAGTCTTTGAGCTGAGAAAGAGCAAACACTAATCTGAATTTATTTTTTGTTTGTGGTTTGATGTTTTTTGGGTGTGTATATGTGTGTTCACTTGGTTATAAACCGCTGCTCTATAAATCTACTGAACTAAAGCGGTTATAAAATTTATTTCAATTTTATTAATTCACATTGAATTGCATTAAAAATAATTGAATTAAAAATGGATGGAAGTCAACTTAATTCAAGTTACTAACTTGAAACTTAAATAAGCTGAAAGCAATAATTTTTAATTGAATTTAAGTTAATTGAACCAGACTGAACTAGAATTAATCACAAAGAAAATTTGCCTCATTGGGCTTCATGCAGGTAATTTTACAAATTCAGAAAATTAGTCATAAAATATGAACAATGGCTAAAAACTAAACAGACTAAATAAAACTGGTTATCCCTGCCCTTAGACCCTCCCTCCCGGTAAGGAAAAACTCCTAAAAAAAAAACCTGATTCTTGGCTTCAAAGGTCATGTGACCATCCCATAATGAATTCTAAACTTCCTTTGGATATACCCGACATGTGTGTTTTAGTTTAGTTACTTTGTTACTGCATGAATCTGCTGTATGTGATCACCTTAACCTTGAGTTGACCACTTATCACTGGTTGGGTCATACACAGCGGCTGAGCAACTAAACGACAGCACAGGCTTCCATACAAGGGTAACCAGAAGGGGCTGTCCTCTGGAAAACATAGACATGCAAAGAATGGAAATGACCATAAAGAGCATCCAAAACTACCGGGGGGGGGGGGGGGGGGGGNNCCTGTAGCTAAAACGGTCAAATCGTGCGTCTTGAAACCATTCAGGACATTCTCGACAGTCAGAGTTGTGTGAGCCAAAAGGTTGTACTTTGGTCCCCTTTAGAGAGAAAACACTTGAGATGTTAAAGCATTTCAAATCAGAGTTAAAGTTCCACTCTGATCATCTTTAATTTTTTTTCAGTGTTGCCAATTTTTGATTATGCTGTTTTTATCCTAAATCAAAAATATGTTAGTTTTTGCAGAAAATATGCCTCTGAGTTGTGGGTGGGACTGTTGGAACCACACATTTTCACTCTCAACTCATCCTATATGGACCTTTAGATGGGCCCCTTCCACGTCACTTTTTGGTGCTTTGGGTGTCTCCAACTCGTCCTTTTTGATGTGCTGGCTGTTCCCATTAAATCACAGGTCCCGAACCCTTGGGATGTGGTACTGGACACAATATCGTGTTAGGGTCCTGGTACCAGGTTAGGGGCACTAGGATCCAAGTTGGGCTTTTTTAGGTGCGAAGCACAGCGACTGCAGAGAATGACGCCCATTGAAGTCAACAAGACAAGGAATCGGGTGACCCAGCTTTCCGAACCGTAGTTCCCGGGACTGGTTCAAGACCAATTCTGACCAGTAGAGTGGGTTGTTTCAGCCCTTTCCAGGACCGGTTTTCTCGTCTCCCCAGCTTCTCAGTCTTGTCCCCCTAACAAATCACATTGTATCTACAGGATCCGAGTTGTCAGTATGCCAGATTACTGGTCCTGGGTATAAACCTTACTATCTCCAAGTCTTCTGGGGCTAACATCCTAGCATGCCAGGATCATGGTCCAGGGTCCATAACTTCACTGTCTTAGTCTTCTGGGGCCAACATCCTGGTATGCCAGGATCATGGTCCCAGGTCCTAACTTCACTTTTTCCAAGTCTTCTGGGGCTAACATCCCGGTATGCTGGACTCATGGCTCGGGGTCCTTCACTATCTTAGTCTTCAGGGGCCAAAATCCCTGTATGCCAGGAGCATGGACAGGGTCCTAACCTCGCTTTCTCCAAGTCTTCTGGGGCCAACATTCCAGTATGCCAGGATCATGGACCGGGTCCTAACCTCACTTTCTCCAAGTCTTCTGAGGCTAACATCCCAGTATGCTGGGCTCATGGTTCAGGGTCCCTAACTTCTCTATCTTAGAATTATGGGGCCAAAATCCCAGTATGCCAGGATCATGGACCAGGTCCTAACCTCACTTTCTCCAAGTGTTTTGGGGCTAACATCCCAGTATGCCAGGATCATGGTACCGGGTCTTAACCTCACTATCTGAACGTCTTCTGGGGCTAACATCGCGGTATGCCAGGATCATGGTCACGGGTCTTAACTTTAATATCTGAACGTCTTCTGGGGCTAACATCCCGGTATGCCGGGTTCATGGCCCCAGGTCCTTTACCTCCCTTTTTCAAAACATCTAGAAGATTTTTTGGCCTCCGTATATAAGTGTTCCTGTTGGATCTCCTGGGTTAGGGTCAGTGTAGCGGTCTGATAGCGGTCTGTGTCCTGACGATTGGGAACCCTTAATTAAATGGGAACAGCCAGCAGAGTTGGGGATACCCAAAATGGCAAAAAGTGACGCGCAGGTCACCATATGTCGATGTATGATGGAGTGAGAATGCATTGGATGGTATGTAGTAAGCCAATTATCCCTGTGTTAACTAGCCTACAACCCTAACCTAATATCACGGGTACAACAAAAATGGAGAGCAATATAGACACTATCCTCCCGTACAGATTGGACCCAGATACTAGCCTAGACAAGGAAAACCAAGTCATACATGGATCTAGTCATTTACAAGTGCATCAGAATGGAACTCGTGCTCCGCTAAGCATATTTTCTTCGTCACAAACACAATACATACTCTCCATCTACTCCTGATTAAATTTGAATAAAGAAGAACTCAGAAATGCTATGTACAGCTTAATTTTTTCTCAAATGTCCACCATCAGCATCACAAGAACATGCTGAAAACACAATTTTTATCAGAATAGATGCTTACACTGCAGACTGCTCAAGCAAGGGGGAACATCCAGGCTTCCCGTCTCCTCCAACAGATCCACATGCAGCCGCAGACTCAAACGCAGCTCTGATCTTTTTTCCTGACGAGTATCCCAACGAGCCTCCCAGAAAACTGCTTCTCTTGATGGCCAGAACCGCCGGGGAGGCGTCCTCGACCACACAGCTGCTGTACAGCTCCACACGGAGCTGGAAATCTGGACCCACCTTGTTGCTGCACACAGACATTTTCACTGCAACGAACCTCCACTTCTCCTCTGGAATTCTTACAGGTAATGACTGAACTTACAATATGACGGGGACTTCAAAACAGATGTCTGTCAAAGTCCTGTCCACCATCACTATGTCAGTGTCGTGGATCTCTGAGTCGCAGCGAAGAAGGCAGAAAACAGCACAGCGATGGAGCTCTAAAAAGACAAAAGAAATACATTTTAACGTGTGTCATTACTTCCTGTCTATAATCAGTCTGTCGTACCTCCTTTGTTTTTAAAGTACTCTGAGTCTTTCCACATGAGGGGAATCCGCAAATCTAATAAAAACACAGATAGTGATCGCAGAAATTTCCAGTTTGATAAATAAAGGGAAACATGTTGGAACTTTGCTGACCTGAAAGTGCAACTTTTCCAGAACACGGTGCTGCATCCTCAGCAGACCTGAAGGATGATAGTGAAACTTTTAATCAACTTTTAGTGCTTTCATTTTAGAACAGGGGTGTCAAACTGCACAGGGGCCAAAATCCCAAACATACCTTAGTCCCCGAAAAGGATAAACATTTATTAAACACACTAAAACTACATTTTTAAAATGCAACTTTTTAACATAATTATGAATAATAAAAAGGCAGGAGTATTCCATCCATCCATTTTCTTGACCGTTTCTTCCCTTTCGGGGTCGCGGGGGTGCCGGAGCCTATCCCAGCTACTGATGGGCGAAGGCGGGGTACACCCTGGACAGGTCGCCAGTCTGTCGCAGGGCCTCAAACACACACCCATTTACTCTCACAGTCACACCTAGGGGCAATTTAAAGTCACCAATTAACCTATGAAGCATGTTTTTGGACGGTGGGAGGAAGCCGGAGTCCCCGGTGAAAACCCACGCATGCACGGGGAGAACATGCAAACTCCACACAGAAAGGTCCCAGCCGGGATTCGAACCGGGGCCTCCTCGCTGTGAGGCAAGAGCGCTAACCACTGCGCCACCGTGCAGCAGTATTATTAAAAATAAATCAACTTAAACCCTAAATAACTTTCAATATTTTGCTCCCCATAAAAATATATATTTCGTCAAAATTTTACAAGTTAGAAATAAGTGCAAGATAACATTGGGCCATTAAAAACAATCAAATTAAATGATCTGGTGGGCCGGATCCAGCAAAATATTAAAATTCTGCTACAACACGCAGCATCAGCTTTAAGACCAACTACAATAAAAAATGTGTTTTTGATGTAGCATTTTTCTGATGATGAAGGACCTTTATTAGGAAAATGAAGTATCAATTTAATTATTTTGCTGATTTACATTTTATTTATTATTATAATGTTGTCATTATTATTATGGTTATTATGTATTTTTATGTAATATTTTTACTATACTTAAAAATAATTATTTTTATGTAAATTTAAAAATATATATATCTTATTTTGTAGTAAACGGCGTATACTTGTATACAGCTTTTTTTTTTCTACAATTCCTGCAACACACTGACGGCGGCTTCTCTACCAAACACTGGCGCCGACCTATAACCACCAAAGGCAACATAGGGTAACATGTCTTGCCCAAGGACACTCCCTCCTGAACTGGGAATCAAACCTGCAACCTTCTGATCAAAGGCCGACCACCCTTCCGCTGCACCACGGCCATATTTAGGTAATTCAATGTGAATTTGAAGCAAACGAAAACATTTTGTTTGAAAAAGATTGTATTTGTGACGTAGAACTTGTAAACAGAGAGCTCTCAGCAACTGGTAGGGTAAAGGGGGCGTGGTTTCTCTGCATCAACAACCCCGCCTACAATTTAGGGGTGAATTTCTTAGGAACTCCTTCAGGTCTGTAGAAATTATGTCCTAGAAAATGAATGATTTTTGCTAAAAATAGCATAATTATAAGTACAAAAAAACTGGGAATGCTTTTAAAATAGATCAATAGTTGATCAGAGTGACTTTAACACTTTACTACTGTTGACACAACACTGCTTCACAGACAGACTGAGGAAATCTTTCTATATGCTAAAGACAGTACATCCAAAAAATATATATATATATATTTGAATGTTTAATTGATTTTATATTTTTAATTCATTTTTTGTCTGTTTTTTTGTCTTTTTATACTTTATTTTTTTTTTTTAACTTTTTTTGGATGTGCTCGTAGATGCAAGCAGCTGTCAGATTTTAGATTTCCTTTGGACTTCTATTCTATTCGATAAAGACTTCCTACACCTCGGTTTAGCCTCACATTCACTGTGTCTGGATCCCCGTCTGACCTGAGTCCGGCCCGCTCCAGGATCTGCGCTTTCCGGATCTTCTGCAGCTGGCTGAGCAGAGCCAGGATGCGGGCGTTACAAGTGAGCAGACTCTTGGAGGCCTCCAGGGCCTGATCCTTCTGGGAGCAGGCAGCCAGAAGTTTGCTGGCCCCTTCCCTCATTCGCACCTCCCTCTCAATCTGCTGCAGCACCTTGCCATCCTGTGAGGAATTTGTAAAGATTTATTGACTTAATAACAACATCACAGCATCTATTTTTATATTGTTATTTATTTTGGTGTACAGCACTTTTTTGCTACCTTTTGTATGAAAAGTGCTATATAAATTTAACTTAAAAAAACACAAAACACTACAAAATAATTTGCAGAAATAAAAACAACTTTGTCATGTTTGGGCATGATTTAAAATCCTGGATTTTCTCCAGGTGTTGCATAATCCCATCCTTCAACGTGAACAAATCCCAGCATTGTTGTTGAAAACCCTTTTATACGTTTCCCAATGAACGTGTGGATTCTTTGAGGTTTAATAACAAAGCTCAGCTTTAGGGATCAGAACAAGTTACATAAATCTGTCGCTTTTTTTGAGCATCAACTTTGTTGCCATAAACATTTGACTCTGAAAGTCTCATTTAAAATGTGCTTTTTCAGAAATAATTCAAAGAAAACATAGAAAAGAACAGAATTTAAGGTTGATTGGCAACTTTTTCTTCAATAATTATTAAAACAGACAAGAAAATCCCATTTAAAGGTGATGTATTTGAGTAAAAACTTTAACATTAACCATGTATACATGCTGTGGTGAACCACAGCCAAACAAACCCTTCTCCTCTGCTCTGCTCGGCTCTCACTGACCTGAGTGCTGTCGTTCATGGTCCTCCTCTGCGGAGCTGCCGGGCTTCTGTTCCGGTCTCTGCGCAGTCAGGCGGTTTGCTGAATGAAGGAGCTAATCTCACAGGTGACTGGAACTGGATTTAGAGCAGATTTGCAGAGCGAGCAGCTCGTTACTCAACAGAGATCAAAACACTCTTAAGCCTCCATACAAGAGGAGACTCACACTCAAACACTTCACAGTCTGAAAACTCCACTTCATAAATGCAGAACCGAGTGTTGATTCAGTTTGTACTTTTATCTCATAAATAATAACAAGATGTTACTTCTGTTAAGTAAACTAAATATTTCCTTTTTGTGCCTTTATAACATAAACTGTGACATTACTGGATTATGAGAACTACCTAAAACAATTAAATATTTATTATCACACTTTTTTCAAGAACTATTTTCGACAAACTTCACATTTTATGGAGTCGATGTGTTGCATGAAAATATACCCAAACTTTTGTACACGCCATTATTTTGTTTTCTGTTATTTTGAAAGGGTAAATTATGGAAATAAAGTATTTTTTTACATGTTAAAAGGATTCCTCATATGAAATATGATACCTTTACGAGGATTTTCCATCTTTCCATGGCTTCTTTAAGCACAATAACATTTTACCTGGAGTTCCCAAACGTTTGATCCCGACTATATGTATGTGGAAGTGTTTCTAATTTTATTCTTCCAATAAAGTCTTGACTAATCATCCCATATTAGATATATCTATAATTATGTTTCTTTTGCTCAACTTCTTAAGCAACTTTTTGTTTTGAGTGCTTATTATAAATCAATTTCAATCCAAAGGATGCAATAAATAATCTGTAAAATCTTTAAAGCTGAAGCTGGGCGATACTGGGAATTTGGACATCAATGCTTTTTCCTATAAATATAATTATATATTATATAAATATATAATTTTGGACATACCATTTTTAATTAGGTGTATACAAGATAGAAACTTTTGGAAAAAGCTAAGTATTAATGTCAAGTATTTACAACAATCTGAACTAAACATGCAAATATACAATATGTACAATAGTAATGGCATAATACAATAATAATAATAATAATAATAATAATAATAAAGTAACTTACTGCAAAATTTAAAAAGTCTACAATGTAACAAAGAAAACAGAACCAAAATAATGGTATAAAAAAAGTCATTAGAAAATAAAAGTAAACAAAAGCAACACATAAATTAAGTTGAGCTATAGTTAAAGTCTTATTACCGTATTTTTCGGACTATAAGTCGCGCTTTTTTTTCATAGATTTTCCAAGGGTGCGACTTATACTCAGGAGCGACTTATATGTGATTTTTTTTTAGACATAAATAGGCTCATATATTTGTTATTTTCCCCTCTTAAACCGGTTGCCTTTTGGCGGTTGTTTCCCAATAATAAACACTAGAGGGCGCTGTAGGTTTGTGTATCAGTATCTACTGCTGTCAGCTGACAGAAACGCAGAAGAAGAAGTCACGTTCAAAACAAACGTTCCTGATAATCTAATCATTCTCTTCATGGATGTTACGATGTTTTTCTCATTTGCATCAAGACATTATTATTGTTGTTTTTATTTTTCTCTTCCTGGGCTAATGCGGGACAACAAGCCATCAAAGTGGGTTATAAGGTGCACTGTCAATGAACTGTTGGACTATTCTCTTAAAGTGCGACTTATACTCCGGAGCGACTTATATATGTTTTTTTCTTCTTCATTGTGCTTTTTTTGGCTACTGCGACTTATACTCCGGTGCAACTTATAGTCCGGAAAATACGGTAGTTGTCACACATCTAGCCGTGTAAAATCTGTTCTCTGCATTCTCTCCCCTGGGGGAGTGGTGTGCTGCAGACACAGCCGCACTCAGAAACCATTTTAATAAATATTAAAACAACAGAAAATCTTGCCATCGCATGTGAATATGTGACTCTTTTATGATTTTCTCTGCTCTCCCGTGACTCCGGAAGGGGAGGGGCGAGGTGTGAGCAGCAGTGCTGTTTACAAAGACAGACTGTTGCCATATTGGGCAGGTTTCTGCTCAAATCGGGTGGATTTTTGCTCAAATTAGACTTTTTTTTTCACCCAATCTGGCAACACTACAGACAGATAGATGCAGCACTTGCATGAACTCAGTAAATAAGTTCAAGTAATTTACTGCACGAGTCAAAGAAAAACTGCCACGAAAGTATCAATCTCATCTTGTTAGTATCAATACTTCATCTTGGTATTGCTACTATCAACACAGATCTATTTGCATACTGACGGCCAGAATGACTTACTATGAGATTCTATTTGGATAAAAAGCTGGATTCCATTAATCTACTGCTAATAAATGACTCAAATGTAAAACTTTTCAAAAATTACAAGTTTTATTAAGGCTAAATAAACACAAAAGTCAAAATCTATACATTTAGAAAATTCTTTCTGTCTTCTGTTTTTACAATCAGGATTGATTTTTAAAGTTAAATATTAAAAGAAAAGGAAAAAAATTAATATAAGCACTAAAAAGTGTCTTCTTATAAACTGAAAAATTCCCTCCAGGTCACATTGGTAAAAAAGTTGTATTGAAATTTTGATTAGTTTGTTTTAAGTTGAAGAGATATCTTAATTTAAATTAATTTTAAAATTGACGCAAGGATAGGAAAGAATAGTTCATCAAGGATAGGAAAGAATAAGAAGTTAAAATAATTTAATTTTTCAGAATTCGTTTTCTTTAGAATCTCATTTCCGTAACGTTAATTTACCAAGAAAAGTTTAATAATAATAGATGCCGTTAAATGTTTCTCATAATAACTGCATATTGATATTTATGAAATGTTTACAGACTGCATTTGAAATAAATAAAAGTAAAGAATGACTTGTGAAGGCGTTTTTTTACGTTTCTACGTTCTCCAATTCCCCCTTGAACTGGCTTTTATAAAAAAATATTGACTTATTAGCAGTATTAGCATTTACTTTTTTTGTAGTACTGCTTTCTGTAAAAATGTCTGTCCAAATAAAAAAAAACTAACAAAAGATGTTTGAGATCATGTTTGCATTTTATTTATTTTGCAAATTACAATACTTATTGCAGTTTCCCTTTTTTCAAGTGCTTGATTTTAATCTATTTCAATGTATTTTATTTTTTCTGCTACAACTTCTTTTCAATTTACTGAAATAAAACAGCATCTTCAATGATCTACTATGGAATTCAAGAACTCTATAAGAGCCAAGCATAAAGTCTTTTTGGATTTCTAAAAATTCGGTTTTATTTTACAGAGATATCGCCAAAAACCTTAAGATAAAGTCTGCATGTGTGTTCTGTGGGGAGTCAACTGAAAACTATCAATTCTGCTGAAATGGGGAAGTCCAGTAGGAGCAGCACCCCCTGCTGGCACTGACATGTAACTGCAGTAGAAAGTGCTTTTTAATTGTATCAATTTTGTTCAATAAAACAGTTTGTGACGCTTGTATTTTGCATTATAAAAAAAAAAGATAAATAGTTATTTAAACAAAATTTCAAATACTTGCTGTAATGAGGAGGAATTGTTTCCAATTCCTCAATTATAATGTACAATTCAAATTAGTTCTAAAATTATTTGAATTATCAATTTAATCTTGCAGATTTTTGTCTTAAATCAAGCAAAACATTTCATTTATATTTTTGTACTGGTTTCTCTTTTGTTAATGTCTTTTGAGTTTTTGCGAGAGAATATATTTAAGTATTTAAACCCAAACTTGTGTGCATGTTACAATCTTTGCATAAATTAGAAACGCAAATTAAAAAACTTACTAAAAAAGGGAAAAAATACAAACATAATCAAGTGTCTGAAAGTGTCAGAAGAGGCAAATGTGACTGCGTCATAATTTATTGTGAACCACAAAACTTTTCTGGAAACATCTACAGGTTCACCTTTGATGGAGTTTGTTTTACTAAATAAAATAATGCTATATAAAACTGTACACACTTTATAAAGAAGTACAAAATGAAAGGTACATCGTATTTACATGTTCACAGTAAAATCTGGAGCTGAAAAGAAAGATTTTCAAACTTTGATCCTCTAAAGGCAGTTCTACAAAGCACTCAAACTGCAATACGTGTGGGAGAAAAATGTACCGGACTGTAAGAACATCACAACAGAGAATAATAAATGCTTTTTTTGTCTTTATCTCTGCATTAAGACAGGAGCTTCTTAAACTGGAGTTCATCATTCATTCACTTCTGTGAAAATGTCACTTAGGAAGTACTGCGACACGTTGGTGGGCTCCTCCTCTGAAGAGTTGATCTCAACGCAGCTTTCCTGCAAAACACGAACCCAAGTGAGGAAAAGAAAGGACACGTTTTAATTATTAATCCACTTGTTGCTGTTTTACCCGGGCGGAGCGGAGGGTGGAGCTGGGCGTTGAGCTCCTGAGCTTGTGGTCGGAGGTCGGTCGGGACTGTGACCCGACAGAAGCTGAACGCCGTTTGGTTGGCGCTGCAGACTTAGAAGCAGCCGTCACTTTAGCAGCTGGAGGATCGCTGGTCGACGTTTTTGCATCACAGGAAACATCTTTTGCTTTTCTGCAAATGACAGAAAACTGGTTCTTAATAGAGAATGCGACGGACACATTTTTAATTAAAAAAAAGATTTACCTCGTCTGACGGCCGCCTCTGTTACTCGTTTTGGAGCCCAAACTGCTGTCAGATTTCTTCAGGCTTTTTCCTTTACCTCTTTGCTTTAGTGGCTCAGAAGCAGCTTCTTCTTGGCTGCTGGAAGCTTCAGCTTTAGTTCTTCTACTCCTTGTTGAAACAGCTACTAGGAAAGAGGCAATAAAAACTAAATACAGGAAGATGCATGTTTATTTTTATGAGCCATTCTTAAGGCAAATACCTTTTTTCCCAGCGGCTGCTGCTTCCGTCTCTCTGGCAACACAAATTTCTGGACTTTCTGCAGGATTTTCTAGTTAAAAAACATTAAATAAAAACACAATATTCAAGAATGAGACATAAAGAATGAAAAAATTAAACCGGCGCATGTTACGCCCATTTTGAAATCAAAAGTTTGGCTCCCCGTGCAATTAAAAAAAAATGAGCAAATGTAATAACCAATATCCCAGATTTTATTTTCTTCACCTTATTTTTCATTTAAGATGTAAACAGAGAACTTCTGTGGAGTAGCCATCATTTAAAGTCATTGTTGTAGAATAGTTATTATATAGTATTCATGACCAGCTCATATAAAGGACTCTATGCATGGAGTTGCGACGTAATCCCGGTTTCAAATAATTAATAAAGTTTGATTTGCAGTTTCACCTTCAGATGTTTCCACACACAGCGGGACATCAGAGACGGACTTCTCTCCTGCTGCTGTGAAACTCTCTCCAGAACCCCTACACAGTGGAGAAGGTTGTGAGGTCAGACGAAACAAACTCCACTCGGCTAAGAGAGCGGCAGAACTAACCACGACTGCTGCGTGGAATCGTCTGCGACGGCGAGATGAGGCAGCTGCTTCGCTGCGCCGGTTCCCGCATCCCCCGATGAAGAGACCGGAATCTCCGTCAGAGAGAGGATGAAGAACGGTTCGTCGGGATCTGAAGGCACCTGCTCGGGCAGCACTGACGGGCAGAAAAAAAGGAAGCCGTTTAAGCGAAACACTTCAAACAAAGCCGCGGCGGCAGATGAGCGACTTACTCTCCATCAGAAGCGGATAAGTGTGGATCCCCTCTGGATTTAAAGCCGATGTATTCTGGGGTTTAAGGAATCAAAGGAGACAGTTGGGGAAAGGTAGCAGCACATTTTAAACAGTCTCAGATCAAAGCACCAACTTAATGCAGGGTTTTGTTGGTTTTACAAAACACCTTTTTACCACAAAGGTTCAAAAAGTCCACATTTCAGACAATTTATGATCCTAAAACAACAAGAAGTTCTTAAACCTCAAAGGCTACACCAGGATTTTCTTCAATATTAAAATCTTCAATCCAAATGTTTTAAAACTTAGAATTAAAAAATGCAATTATTAAAGAAAAGCTGTACTGAAATTTGAAAGAAAACTTGTAAATTCACTTTTATTTTTTAGTCAAAAATACTATTTTAACTAATGGACCACTTTAAGGTGTAACCAAACAGGGAAGTTGTAGGCTGACTCCACCCACTGTCGAAATTTGAAAATCCAGTCAGAGGGGCGGGGCTTGGGGGCAGGACTGTTATCATTACTGGAGCTGCAGATCAGACTTCTGAAACTTCCATGGTTTGACCAATCAGTAATTCAAATGTAAAATCTGGATTCAACCTTTAGGGGGCAGCACACAAATGGTTTTGACTATATTTTCAAGAATTAAACAATTGTATTTTAACTTATTAAATATTTAGCAATGAGCAACAGACAGCATCTTTAATGCCCCATTTATAGAGGTCAAAAGCCAAAAAAAGTTGATTTGTGGTTTGGTTACCCTTTAAGATTCGCTATTAACACCGACTGTTTATAAGGTTTTTCTTTGAATACTTGTGGACTTCTATGAGGTCAAATCAGGATCAGCTTAAAGTGAAGAAAAAACAAGATAGTGAATTTAAAATAGTTTTAAACTCAAAAGTATGCATTGAAAACTTATAAGAAATATTAAAATTTGAAAAATATAATTAAAAGTATGAAAATAAACATTTTAAATGTGAAAAAAACTGAAAACTTGAATTTTAAAAAACAGTTATCCTAAAACGGTGTGTAAAAAAGATATAAAGTAAAATCCTGATAATCCTGATAAGCAATGGACATAAAATTAAGCTTAACCCTGAAAATGAAAATCCTAAGTCATAACTGTAAATTGAGAACTGAAAGTAGAGAGGAAAGAAAAGGCAAAAATGTAAAACGCAAAACTACAGGTGTTATGTGAAAAATATTTTTACAAGTTTTAGGCTTATGCATTCTTTTAAGTTTAAAACCATTTTCTTATTTTTTATGTCTTTTTTAAAACTTACTATCTTTTATTTCCATTCTCTTTAAGCTGATCCCGATTTGACCCCATCAACTTCCCTTACGTCTTTTTTTTTTAAAAACATTAATTAGCATAAAGTAGAACACCTGTCTTAGATTGAATGAAATTTGACCTTTGTTTGACTTTCTTCACTACTTACTATATTTGTGTTTGCCATTTTGTAGTGCTGTCAAAATCTACAAGTCCAAAATAGAGTTCCTAAAAATTTCCCACAAATCTTTGCAAAAAACCAGTGTGCATCAATGCTCACTACATTGGCAAATATAGATCGTTTGAACAATTTTTGCAAAAAAAAAAAAAAAAAAAAAGTAATTCAATTTAACTTTTCAATAGACCATCAATGTCTACATCATTAGAACAGCCACAAATAGACTATAAAGGCTCTTTTTGATTAGGTTTTCACTTCGTAAAATCGGTTTAAAACACTTAGCATTTGACAAAAAAATAAATAAATAAATAAAAATAGTGACCACGGTATCCGAGTTGCATTTAAAATCCAGAGCACTATATCTTTTTTCGGGGGGGACATTAGGAAGTAGAAAAGCCGTTCTGACATAGCCGTTTTCTCACTTGTGTAGATGAGGCCTCTTCAGAGTGTTTGTCGATGTCTCCCCCTACTGGCCATTGACTGTCAGGGCAGGGATCGAACGCAGCTTTTTGAGTGGCATCTGCCTTCTTGGAATGAATGTCAGAATCTACAGAAAAGAAGAAATGATCATCATTTGAGAGTTTATGAAATAGATTATCCTACTTTTAGCCCATAAAATCAAACCTGTGTTAGTCTGTTCTCGCATGGGAGGTTGAGGAGCTTTATTTGACATCCTAAAGGATTCAGCTGCTTCTAATGGCGCACCAATGCTTTAAAAGAAGAGAAAAACATGACGGTTGCTGGATAAAATCTCCATTTTTAGCTTGAACCTGCAAAGGAGATCACGGTTACCTTTGCTCTGAGGAGCGTCCCTCTGCACACACTGAGCTGGCATTAGAACTTGATGTAGAACCAGCTTGTGCTGGCTGAGACGAATTCTTCAAGTCCCTATTACTGTTTCTTCTTGTTTCCATCTTAAGACCACGTTGAGGTTGTTGCTCTGGCGGTAAACTTGTGGATTTAGAACCGTCATCTTGCTGAACTTTTCTGAGCGAAGCTCGACTGGATGACGCTAGATTCGGTTTAGGTTTGACTCTGGAAAGCCTTGGTCTTCTCTGAGGAACATTTTGCTCTGAACTAGAGACAACATTAGTCTGGTTCTCGGATGACGATTCCTCTACAAATTTATGAGAGGAGCTTAATTCGACTGAGGGCTCTGAAACTGGACTTTTGATTTTATGAGACGTCACGCCAGGCTGAGCTTCTACTTCTGTCATTGAGCTGTCAGGAGATTTGGAGATCTGCGGTTCATCGATAGCCTGTGTGAGTTGGACTGGTTCTTTTGGTTGAAATTTAGCGCTTTTTGATGTCACAGGGAGGTTTGGTTTAGGTGTCTGAAATCGCCTCCTCTTGGACTGAGGCGTAGATGCAGCTTCATCTTCTTCATCGACACGTTTGTTTGCTGATACAGTGGGATGAAGCTCCTGCCTCACCTCTCCATCTTCTGGCTCTTTAGTTGTTGCATTTCTCAAACCATCCTCAGGAGCTCCAACAAAAGATGAAGACGCTTCCTCCTTTTTTCCAGTGGTCTGATCTTCACTGGAAACTGCAGAGATGTTCTGGGTTCCTGCAGCTTTCTCATCTGATGTTAGTTCCATCGAGTCCTGCTCAACATCAACTTGAGTTTCACTCGCATCTTTTTCTTGGGTTGGACGTCCAATTCTGGTTGTTCTTGATGTATGAGGTAGATTGGGTTTGGGTTGAATTTTCTGTAATTTGGACTGAGCCTCTACAGATAACTGCTGAACTTCTGGTGACTTCCCAACCAGAGATGTTTCCTCTCTTATCTCAGACACTGATTCTTGGTCTTCACAGGGCTCTACCAGGACTTCACAGATGTTTTGATTCTTTGAGGCACTTTGACCCGTTTCCGTCCGATCAGCATGTCCAAGATGTTTCTCCTCTGCAGATGACGCAGTCTGAGATTGCAAAGCAGAACTCAAGAAGCTGCCGTTTTGTGGTTCAAGCTTTTTGCAGGATTCAGAACTCTGTGCTGATGCGTTGGAGATCTGAGATCTCGATCTTGCAGCTCTTGAGGTTATGGTCAAGTTGGGTTTGGGTTTAATTTTTGATAATCTACTCCTTGCCGGTGAACAAGAAGATGCAACTTCAGAACTGTGTTTGGTGGCTGGAGGTCTCACGACAGATGAAGTTTGCTCCTGGATTGGATCCGGATCTAGCTTTGGTGCTTCTGGAGCTCTAGAATCAGTCGGTTCAATGCCAGATTTTAGATTTTTATCCGAGAACGCCGTTGGGGATCCTTCGACTCTGGTGGTACCAAGCTGGACTTCAGAGACGTTTTGGGTCTTTGTGGTGCTCTGATCTGATATTTCTGCACTGGTATCAATCGAATCAAGTCTAACTAATGTTTTTTGCTCCTCATTTGAAGAAGAGTCTATCGTTAGAGGCTGTATTGCTGGAGTAAGAACAGTTTCAAGTTGACTGCCCAAAGGCAGGGTTGCTTCCATCACTGGCATGGTGTCTTCATGGACTTTGGAATCTAGTGTGGACTTTGATTCCTTGCCTTCTAAATCTTTTGAGGATTTGGACCTTGTTGCTCTTGATAGGTTTGGTTTGGGTTTAAGTTTTTGCAATCGACCCCTCTTTATTTGACTAGTCGCCTTCGGTTCCTCTTCTGGACCAGATGTCAGCTTCTCCACAGCCGCTGAAGGCTTTCCACTTTCTCCTGGCTCCAAAGTGGACTCCAGTCCAACACAATATGAGACATTTTCTGTAGCTGCTCCTGCATCTTTGAACGTTTGCTCTATAAATGGCTCAAGCTGAATTTCACTGGGATTTTCTTTGGTCCTCTGACCAGTTAATGCTTTGTTGTCAACAAATCCAGTCTGTTTTTGTGTGTCTTTATCTACAGACAGATTGGGTTCTTGTTCCACTTCCTTTCTGACATCAAGTCTTTCATCTGGAAGCGGGCATTTCTGTGTTGCTTCTTCGGCGGTTTGAGGTTTAGATCTTGCAGTTCTTGATGTTTGAAGGTTTGGCTTGGTTTTTGACAGTCGATTCCTCTTTGTCTGACATGTTGGTACAGATTTTTGTTCTTCTGTGGCTGCTAACTCTTCCACCGATTTATTCAAAGAAGATGAATTCACACTTTCAACTAAATTCGTACTTATTCCTTGTTCTGGTACTTGGAGATTGATGTCAGTTAAAACCAGATTTTCAACACGAGATCCTGCACTTTCTTTTGCCAAATCAGAAGTTGTATTTCCAGTCGCCTGCTCCAAACTGGACGGGAAGGAGAGATTCTGCGTTTCTGTATGACTTTTAACAAATACTTCTTGATCATTAACTCCATCATTTGTCTTCATCTCATTTGCAGACAGCTTTTCTTGCAGTTCCACCTCTACAGGTGCGTTTTTCTGGACGACATCCTCTGTGTTCTGAGCTTTTGATCTTGCCCCTCTTGACACCTGTGGTAGATTTGGTTTGGGTTTAACCTTTTGCAGTCGAGCCTTTCTTGGCTGACAAGATCCTCTACTGGAGGTTGCTTCATCCGCAGTATCATTTACGGCAGCAGAATCTCCTTTTCTTTTTGAATCCAAATGTGACTTGTTTGGAGCTGGTAATTCTGGCTCTTTTAGGCCAGTTGACACAGTTTCTTCAACAGTGGTTTCAGAGTCCTTGTTGGTTTGCTCCACACAGAGCTCAGGCACTACTTTGGTAACATTCAGAGCTTCTTGAAACAGAGCTTTGGAACTTGTAGTCTCCTCACTTGTAGTCTGTTTATCTGCTGGAGTCTTGGCTGCACTGTTTTGAGTTTCTATCAATTGTTTCTCTGCCATCTCTTCCGTGGTTTGCCGTTTGGATCTAGCCATTCTTGACGTCTGCAGGACTGGTTTGGGTTTGACTTTTGACAGTCTACCTCTGGGCTGAGACGAACTTTTGACGTCTTCTGCGTGACTCTGAGTGGAATTGTTTGGCGCTGAGAGCTGAGGTTTGTTGGTTCCATCTTGATCTGTGCTTGACGGTTGTTCAACCTCTGGCACTGCTTCAACAGGTTTATGTAAACCAGCCTCAGACTCCACAGGAGGCCCAGACTGGGATTCCACAACAGTCTGACTCTGGGTTATCAGGAAATTCGGACCAGCTTCAACCTGATCCACACAGGCGTGCTTGGAGGAGGAGTTATCTTTAAACAATGCTGCAGCAGAAGCTGATATTCCTGGGGTTGTTTCTTCATCAGGAACTGAAGTCTCATTGTCAAGACCTTGAGAAACGCTTTTTTCAGCTCCCCCTTCCGTTGACATCTCATTTTGAGATACCGGTTTTGCACTCCTTGAGCTGCGACCGACATTTGGTTTAGGTTTTAGCTTAGAACGCGGACCAGCTTTGATAAGTGAAGACTTTTCTCCAGATTTACAACCTAATTGATCAACGTTCTGATCACTTGTCTCAGAAGGGAGTGAGTTATCGCTGCCCAAATCAACACCCAGGGGCTTTTCGGTGACTTTCTGATCTGCAGACTCCAAAGAAGTGACCCCTTTCTGGGGTGAAGCTGTCAACATCTCCTCTTCCGCATATGTGAACTCGCTGACACCGAGTGATGTTTCTGCAATCAAATACAACGGAATGTGACTTTCCGAGGCAGGAGAAAGCCTACACCAACATAGGCTGTTTTTCTGTTACATACCTGCAGTGCATTCTTCTAAGGTATCTCCACTTTGTGCCGACTGAGAAATATGAGCCAGATTACCAATAGTCAAAAGGGTTTGAGCTGCCTCAGTGTAGCTCTCATCCTGAGACACTGAAAGAAACACAAAAAGTCTCATTTAAATCTGTGGGATTATTTACCGGAGGTTCCTGAGACAAAAAAAACAAGCTGCATACCTTCAGTTTGTTCCGAGGAAATGAAGTCTATAACGTCCTGCAGGGCAAAAAACAAATGTATGACAAACATGAAACAGGGTTAACAAGTGCAGCTGTTGAAATTACACAATTTTGATTTTTTATTGATGACAAACAAAACCTCATAAGACTGTTCTTGCTTTAAATCTGTTCAATTTATTGAGATTTTACATTTCAAAAAGAACAACTAATGAGGTGAGATCCTCCAAATACTTATTTTCTGCACCATTATACAAATAAATTCTTTAAAAATCAATTATCTTTTTCTACATTCCATCTCTGACAGCTGAAGTGATGATGATGAACCTCTTATCTACGACTGACAAATACTTTTTAAGATATACTCAGCTCTTATCTTATTTATTTTGTCAGTGAAAACAAAAAAATGCAACCAAAGTTGGGTGTTTTTCTTGCATGTGAAAATGGGAGAGAACATTTGCTGCTTGACAGGTGGAAATTCAGCACAGCCGTCCTTCCTGGTGCTTGGAAATCAACTGTGTCTTCGAAAAAAAAATTAAAATAAATACAAGTTTTTGCATCTGTCATCTCCTTCAAGCTGAACTGCGAGACGTTATTTGGGTAATTTAGCATAACTGGCAGGTTCTGGGCCATTGGCTGCTTAAGATTTGAGATAACTTAAGTATTCTGTTGTTGCCGAAATGGAAGCGTTTTTGTTTTTTTTATTTTTAGATTGTCAAGTTTAGTTTTGCGGTTGACAAAAAAATAAACCATCAATCACTCGTATGTTTTTGATTGTTCCTTGTAACATTGATAGTGATATCTGACATAACCTGTGATCGCCCCATTTTCAGACATTTCAATTTTAAATATTAATGGAAAATGATCATAAATATGTGTTTGGATACAACTATGTTTTATGTTCAGGGTTCCCATCTGTTTCTACAATTAAAAAGTGGGATTTTTTTAAACTTTAGGGCTACTTAGTACAGAATGTATTCATTTAAAGGAAGCCTCACACCTCCACCTACCTCCATTGGTGGAGAAAGAACATTTTAAACAGCCGGTATTAGTGTCTGTGATCTGAACACAGAGCCCATAACTGCCATTGCTTGCTACTTGTAATGCAAGTTTATAAGATGTTTGTTTATAACGCCACCTAGTGGTAACTTGGTGAACTTTACTGCTCAGCTTAATTCAACATTTTCTACACTTGTTGGGTTTAAAATTCTGTCAGACAAGATAAAACCAATATTTCTTTTTTTTGTTAATTGTGCTGTTTCTGATAACGAATTGCAGTAACGATGAGGAAAAAGTTTGTTTTAAGACCCAATTAAATATTTGTTTTTGTTGTTTTTACATCTTCTTGTGGAAATGTTGTGATGATGGAGAACAAATATAAAGAAAATTAAGATTAAAATTGCATTTTTGAGTTTTTTTGGTCTGATGCCTCCACTTGTAGACTAGATCCAAGTACGTCTTTGAGTTGGGGTGGCTGGATAGCGCCAATATTGCTTGCCAGTTTTATCGCACTGGGCTAGGGGCTGTAAGCTAGCAGGATAGCCTGTAAACAGAGAACTCTCAGTACCTGGGGTAGGGTTGCTAATGATCCCACCCACTACCCAAAGGCAAATTTCTAAAAACTAGTACCGCTCTGCAGAAACTATGTCCTAGAAAACAAAAGATTTTTTTTATTATGGCTAAAAGCAGCATTATCATAATTAAAAGACCCCTGGGAACATTTTTACAGTAGATGAAAAGATTTTTGGAATGGGACTTTAAAAAACTAAGTTTGAGAACTTGGGAATAAATATTCATTTGAGTTTCCACACATGTAAAACTGACAGCAAAACACAAAAAAAAAAAAAAAAAAAAAAAAACATCTGCAACTTAAACAATGATTCAGTGCCACAAGTTTAACTCTGGACTGATGCTACATTCACACCAGGCTTGGAAATGCACATTAGGCAAACATTTTCAATGAAAAGTCAATGTAATTGCACGTATGTGCAGATTTTGGTCTTCCATGTTCAAAACTCTTGTGTCCAGGCCTCACTATGCAATTTTTTAGGTCAGTTTTCAGACTCTAAGTACAAAACATGCAACAATTGTGCACATCAAAAGTTAAACCAAAACTCTGACTTTGGAAGTGACACGAGTAGCATCTTTTTCAAAACACACAAGTGTTAGAAAATCAGTCATGGAGAAGAAATTAAGAATTGCGGTTTGAGTCTGGCTACAAATATATAAAACCAATTCTTTCATATATCAGAATAGAGCTGTTAAAGAAAAAGCCTGGAGCTAGATTTGCGAAATTTGACATTTCACACCAAGCCTCTTCCAACTGGAGTACATGTGCGAGTATTGGGTAGCGACTATCCAGTGTGAACACCAAGCGCGTTCTACAACCCATGTTCAGCGCGTTCTTGAACGCGCCGCACAAGCCCGGTGCGCATGTAGCATGAGAGTAAAGCTGGTGCAAGACTTCTGACACTCATCACTTACAACGAGAAGGTCCAGCTGGTGTTCACAGGGATCAGAAGTGCCTGTGTCATAATGTGCCTGCTGACAGGCTGAATCAGGACACAATGCATCTTGGGAGATGCCCAGCACATCGGGCATACTGTCCAAGATATCAAGCTAGGTGTGGGATGGGAGGAGTGGAGAATGAATTGCTTGAAATGGTGAGGCAAAACATAGAAAATGAGATGATTAAAATGGATGGTCAAAAGGCTCGAGGGACGCTGCTCTCCTTACCTCCACCATGGTGTCATCCACCTCTGAGATCTCCGTGCTGGAGGCGTGCAGACTGCTCTGGACAAAGCCGTGGGCGTCACTGTCTCGACTGGAGCTGCAGGCGAGGTGACGCTCCTCCTCCTCCCACTCGTCTTCGTTCTCCTCGTCACTAAACTCCGACTTGGACGACCGAAGCGTGACCAGTTTGGGCTTCTTGGACTTTTGCACTGGTGGAGGTTTGACTGTCTTTACCCTCTTAACGGGACCTTTGGATGCGTCAGGAGATTTAGGCGAATCCAAATCGTCTTTGGCGGCGTACATCAAGGGCTGGATGGGTTTGGGAACTCTGCCATAACTAAAAAAAACAGACAAGTGCAAGGAAAAGTAATGTCTCTAGATTTCATTTCAGAACCCAAGTCGTTGGATTTTAAGGCAATTTCTATCTTTAAATCTCTTATGGGGCTCAAGAAATATATTTTTAGACCAATAACGAAACTAAAACACACAATTCGTGGTATTCAAAAGATGTTTTCAAATCATTATGGGATGGCCAAAGGACCTGCGGCTTGGCGGCCATGTTGTGGCAAAGTGCAAAATGAGGTGATTTTCACAAATATCTACAATATGGAAAAAGATGATTATTATTTTAAAAAAATGTACACATGCCACCAGGTAAACTCTACAACCACATCTGAATTTCTTTTTTACCTTGACCGCATGAGACTGCCAAAACAAAATCACATTTAGTTCCTTCTATTAGGATTTTAATGTAACATTAATCCTCTGTTCCTAAGGAAATCCGAAAGTTTACTTTTGCCGACTCTTCCAAAAATTCCATGGATCTGTTTTTCACCTCCAGCTGACCCAAAAATAAAATGTTGCTATGGAGATAAAACCAGCAGAAAAGCTGCCATGTTGAAATAAATATTTAAAAAAAAAATGTTATTTTCATGAATTTGTCACATGCAGCGCTGACTGCGGAGGCGGGGGCAGAGGGGAGGAGTAAAGGGACATGCAACACAGCCAGCGAGGGGGTGTCAGAAGGTTTTATGGTCACAGATTTCTGTTAATGTCATTGGCTCAAAACATCCCCCCCACAAAGCATCAAAAGAGCACTTTAGTGATGAAAAAACTATTTTTTTATTAAAAGAATAACACTTGAATGTTATACCGCGTGGGCTTCTGAGGTTTAACTGCCGAGTCCTCCTCTCCCTCAGAATAGACATCCCCATCGTCTTTCCTCTTCTTTTCTTGACACTCTTGTGCTTCGTTTTCACTTCTTCCCTGAAATACCACAAAATGTCAGAATGGAAAAGATAAGGAGGTTCAGTGGATTATAAAAAGGAGAAATACCTGCTCCTGCTCAGCTCCTTCCCTCTCTGTCTCCTCCCTTTGGTCTTCCTCGGTGTCTTTGGCCTTTGCAGAGGGCAGCGGCTTTTTGCCACGCTTCAGACCCAAAGGTATCAGCAGCTTTGGTGCTCTGCCTCTGCAGAGCTTGGCTGGTTTGATGGCTGCATCTTTCACTGTTTTCACATTTTCAGTGGTTTCAACCCTAAACACAAACAAGAGAAGTTTAAATTTGTAGAGAAATGCTATAAACGTGTCATTTTTAGACACTTGGGTGGTTTTGTTACATGTCTGAGGTGGTGACATCCCCAGGAAGTGATGCTTCAGAGTCTTCAGGTACCCCTGCTTCACCTGAGATGAAAGCAAAAATAAACTTAGAACAAAAAACATTCAAAAGGATTTATTTTGGTCTACAAGAATTTCTAAAAAGAAATGTTGACAAAAAAAATAAGGAAACTTTTGGTTTTTGCAGCAAAATAAAGATTCCTATCAGTTTTTGCTTAAAGCAGAAAACACTATTAATGGGTTTCAGTTTGATAGCTTAATAGTAACCCATAAAGTAAATAAAAACTTTGCCTCTTGACTGGTGTGAACAGGTTTGATAAGGACCAAAGTCTATCCAAAAAAATGTGTTTTCTCAAAAAAAAAAAAAAAAAAGATCTAAACAAACAAAAAAATGCTTATTTAGATATGTGGGTAGAATTAAAACAATAGTTCTTCATTAATTAAAGTAACTTTTGTGTTTGTTGATGCTAATGATAAAACTACGGTGACCGACACGGTACTCAACGAATTAATACCGCGCCCAAAGGTGTTACCCTCCCCTCCTCCCTCTTTTGACCTGCCCCCACGTGATACATTCATGAAAAAATAACACCTTTTTCAAAAATTATAGTGTTTTTGTTGTTTTTCTTCCATAGCAACCGTTTCATTTTTTGGTCACTTTGAGATGACAAACAGGTCGGTGTAATTTTTAGAAGAATTGGTAAAAGTATGTTTTTGAATTTACTTAGCAACTGAAGTGTTTTGTTAACCACGCTCATATTCCTAACATGTTCCTATCGTCATATCGTTTCGTTCAGCTTTAGCCAGGGATTCATGTATTAAATATTAACCTAATTTAAATTAAATGTATACACACCGGGTCCAAGCGTTTGTGAGATTTTTAAGGTAGAACTGTGGGATATAACTCATTATTAACAGATTTTGATTTTTTATAAAACCATAAAAACTGCTCAGCTGCTAAACTAAAAAATGTCACCTTTTTATTTTTGCAATAAAATATAAGTAATTTTCTATTAGCTTAATTTATATTTGGCCAATTGACAACAAACCAGAATTGTTTTTTTGTTTTTGCAGAATAAGAAATATTTAAAAAGGGACCATAAAAGAGTAAATTAGCTTATAAAACGAATACCCTTAATTTTTGTAAACAATTATATCTTGGAAAAATTCTCCTGACCCGATTTGTTTTTCTTGTCGCTCGGTTCCTCGTTCAAGGCCTCTGCTGGATTCTTCTTCTTTCGTTTTCTCCCGGTCTTCACAGCAGCTGCTTCTCCTTCGTTACTCTGGTCCTCGTTCTCCTTCTCTCCTTCCAACTCAGGCATAGGACTCCCCCCTTCCTCCTCGTCTTCCTCCTCCACATCACTCAGCTTCTTTGTAGAGTGTTTACCTGCGCAGGTTAGATTAAAAAACTGAGGTCACGTGAGTTCTAGAAACACGAGGTAATGATAAAAGAAGAAAACCAGATTACTTTTCGGCTTTCTCTTGCACTTCTTGGAGGTGTTCTCTGAAAGCTTTTTGAGTTTCTTCCTGTCTTTCTGGACTTCCAACACTTTTTCCAGCAGCTTCGAAAAGTACTCGATGTCTAGTTTACGCCTCTCTCCTGTGGAACAGTCATTAGATTTAACGTTCATTCGTTAACTCAGGCAAAGACAGGAAGCTGTGACACTCACTGAAGGCTTTGTCAATCCTCCATGAATTCGCCCGCTCTTCTCTCTTGAACTTGTTCTGAAAGGAATTACCAAAACTGTAAGTTAAGTTTTAAGTTTCTAAAATGCAGACCAGCTCCAATCACTGACCTTTATCTCTGAGCGAGCTCTGTGAGTGAAGAGCTGACAGATCATGGAGAAGTCTGTTCCTACCATGCTGATGGCCAGGTAGAACATGTCCGTCTCTGACGAAGACCAGAAGAGAACATTTCGTAAATCAGAAAACCAAAACTAAAACTCTGACATCTCCAGGATCACTCGTACCTTCAATGGACCAAGGTTTCGTGTGGGTCCCTTTTCTGAAACTGGAGTACGTGGTGGTGGAGCCGCGCTCAAAGATGGGGTCTCGGTCCTGGATGGTGTTGGGACCTTTGGACCGCTGGACTTCCACCGTTAAACTGACATTCAAAATAACAGCATGTTTGACCAAAAACATGAAAGTAAAGAGTTCAATTCATCGTTTCTGAAACTCCTCTGACCTTTCTTCGTCAATGATCAGTGAGCCATCTTCTGCCACTTTGACCTGAGGAACCATAAGTTCTTCCTCCTGCTCCTCTTCTCCCTCACCCGCTGGTCCCTCCTCTTCACTTGAAATCAATTTTGGAGGAAGAGGAGCTGCAGGTTCCCAAGCTCGTTCTGGAAGCCTTCACAGAAGACAAACAAAAAATCAAATCAACAAAGATACACAGAAATGTGTGACATAAACCATTAAAAATGGTTATTAAAATTGTAATAATTTATTGGGTGTATTTTAGTCAAACAAGCAGCGACTAAAATTCAGCACTTTTTGAACTTTTAAGACTATTTGTGGGTTTATTTTATTTAACATGTCCCTAATATTTAAAAAAGAATTAATAAATTATCATTTTAACTGGACTTATTTGGTTGTTGGTAAGAAAATTGGAGTCATGAGATTCCTAAACTGATACCCAAAAACAAAGTTGTCACATTCACAGACAGGTAGAGAATCAGAATCATAAACTAAATTTACAGAAAATCTCCCTTTTATATTAAAGATGAAAAAAATATTTAATTTAACTGGATTAACAACTAAAAGCTGCAACTCAGTCACCTTACATAAGGAGATCTACTCTTCACTTAAGTAAAAATAATTATTTCTGAAATTAATGATAAATGCAATGTAAAATATGGTATTTTTAAAATAATTTATAAATGTTTACCTTAAAATATACAAAAAAATGTGAAAAAAAGACACAATTTAGAGCCAAAGTTAAATAAATTTGTACTTTAATATAGAGTATCACCTTATGGAATAATCTTCAACCATAAATTAAAGAGGCTAAATTAAAAAACAAATGTCTAAATTACATGTTATAAATGTAATATTCCAAAAAATGAACAATAGAAATGTTTGGGTTATATCGTCTATATTTTATTATGTGTTTAAACTAAGAAATCCACATTTGTTGCTGTTTGCTCTGCTGGTAATTTTTTGTTTGTTTGCTTATTGTTTTGAAAGAAAGAAAAAGTGTAGCAATGGCCTTATTAACTAAGCAATAGGGAGAGAAATAATAAGTGTTTTCCTCTCTGTTGCTCTTTCATTGTCCCTCCTAAAAAACAAGTTTGTGTTTCATTTCAATTTTTTTGCAATCATTTTTGTGGTAATAAATACCTACAAATAGCAGCTGTTTGAGTCGCATAAAGTGCCATTTAATGCAGAGATTATGTTGCTAGGATACAAGAGCCATCAACCAGGATAAAGCCACAAAACCTTAAGCCCCGCCTTCCTTTGTGTTTTTGATTGGTCAAACAAAAAATACAATTTTATAGGGAAAAATTATGCTTTTAGACCCACTTTATCCAAAAACACGTTGTTATTAGTAAACCAAAATTTTCAAAACGTCAACACTGAAGCCCTCACTATTAAAAAAAACTTAAAACTTAAAACTTAATTAAAATAATGAAAACATGAACATACTCTTGTCTTTCCACCGAAGGAGGAACCTCCGTCTCATTCTCTTCAGCCGAGTCGTCCAAAACAGATCTAAAACAAAATAAAAAAGTTTTTATAAACACTCTTTGAATGTTTGGAATCCTCTTCAGAGGAACTTACGTCATGGGGTTGGATGTTGGAAGATAATGGATCAGGTCCCTCATCGTCATTTTGGTGGGATCTAAATCAAACTCCTTACATCGAGCTTTAGCTCTCTTGATGCGCTGTAAATGTGAAAGCAGCTGTTTGAGGTGAATCTATGTGAGGATTTAAAAATAAATAAATAAAAACCTCACCGTCTCTTTGCACCTCTCCTGCCTGAGCAGCTCTCGGAGCTTCTGTGCTTTCATCATCCGCTGCACGTCCACGGGGCTGTTCAGGAGTCTGCTCAGGTAAAGTGCTGACGGCGGGAGTGAACCGGCGGTTTTGGACGACACCAGAGCCCGGGCTTTCTCTGAGATCTCTGTGGCTGCCTTGTCAGGAATGGAGGGAGGAACTTTATCAGGCAGTCTGGTGGCACCTTCTTTAAGGTGACTCCGTGAAGTGCTTTCTGGTTTCTTGCTGCCGTCTGCTGCCGGAGGAGTTTGCTCCTTTGAGCCTTCAGCCACAGAAATAGGGGGTGTTTCAAGGGGTTGGGGTTTGGGTTGGGGCTTGTGCTGTTTGCTGTTTTCAGAGAGCCTTCGACTCCTTGGGGACTGGAGTCTGTTGGGGGTTGCTGAGGTCCCAGCTTGGCTGGATGTTGATGGTTTTTCTATCTCAGAAGGAGTGGTTTCACCGGGAGGTCCAGAAGCAGTTTTGAGGGGGGACTTTGGTGTTCGAGGGGGAGCAGAGGGGCGACCCGGTGCAACTTTGGGCTTGATGGAGAAGCGTTTCCTCCTTTGGAGGGCTGCTGAGGAGCTGGAGCCATCACCATTCTGATCAGTGGTGTCCCTGAAACATTACATAAAACAAATTTTGTTCACTTTTTTTTTAGCAAAAACATTTTTATAACTTTTCTTCAACCTCTCATTGACCAAAATTGAGAAAAAAACATTCGAGTCAGACTTAAACTGCATTTCTCCAGTATTTCATACCCAACGTCAGATCACTAAACTGATGAACAATCCGTCTGCTTTACGGTAAACTCCCAGCACCAATAGTGTGACGTTGCACTTCTGTTGCAATTTAAATGACTGTGGATGGTTTGCATGATTTCATTTGTGTAAATAAGAGAAATTGAAAGCTGTTGTCATTTTGTATTGTTTTGTTTGTAATTAAGAACTGGGAACTATTTACTTTATAAGTTAATGACATAAAGGGATAGGCCTAAACAAGCTTTTGCTTCTGCCTATCCCCTTTTCAAACATGTTTGTTGATTTTGGTTTTTATTTATTTTTTTGTTCTGTTTTGTTTTGTTTGGGTTTTTTTTTTTTTTTTTCTGCTGTGATTTATGCTCTGTATATTTTTATCTTTTTTTTCTTTTTGCATGTTTGAAATTCTGAAGCTGATAGCCAGCTAAAATATTAGTTAAATGCCAAATTAGCCTAAAAAATAAACAAAAAAAGGTTAGTCAAAACAGCTAGCATGTAGCTGAAATATTAGCTTAACTTCAAAATAATCTAAAAAAAATCTTAGTAAGTCTTAGTTGGTCCAAAAGGCTAGCAGTTTTTAAAACCATAACTTTTTAACATAATTTTGAATAATAAAAAGGCAGGAATATTATTCCAGAATAAATCACATCAACCCTTAAATAACCTTCAATATTTTACCCTCCATAAAAATATTTTTTGTCAAAATTATACATGAGCGCAAGATAACAGCAGGCCATTAATATCAATAAAATAAAATGATCTGGAGGGCCGGATATGATTCCCGGAAGGCCGGACCCGGCCCTCCGGACTTTGACGCATGTGGTTTAAACTATTTTTTTACGTTTTCCTCCAAAATATTTTTCACCCAATATTTCAATTACTTTTCCAAAACTTTACAAAACATTTTTTTTTTTAATCAACTGTCCACGTTTTTCAGACCTTACAAACCCAAAAAACATGACATTCAGTAATACTAAAAAGCTGTCTCTTCTTTTAAGAACGGCTGGCCTCAGTGTCACTCACCCTGAAGCGGGGGCTTTTTCTGGTGGGGCTGCGTTTGACTCGTCAGGCACAGAGCTTCCCTCGCTGGCCTCTTTTGGGGTCCCGTCCTGTTTTGGTGCAGGACTATCCTGAGATGCCGCTGTGGTTCTCCCTACGGCGCCGACATTTGGACGAACGCTAAATCGTGACCGACGGAACATTTTGACCTTAAAACAGAAAAGAAGAAAACAAGTCAGAACTCCAACAGATTCTCCTGAAAATTACCTGCAACCTTAAATTACTTTTTTTCTAACTATTGCTAACAATCTAGCTCTATAGAAAACTTTTTCAGATCATCTTTTGATCTATTTTCAAAAAGATCCCAGAGGTCTTTTGCCGTTTTTTCAGCTCAAATCTACAAAACTGTATCATTTTCTTGGAAATAATTTTCCCAACTGTACCTGACTCACAACAATTTGATTAAAGAAATACACAAAAATACAATTTTAGTTTTGTTTCGTTATGTCCTCCATCATGCACTAAAATGCCAAAAACACCTTTGTCTTTTGTATAAGAGAAGTGGACTGCTCCAACCAAATTAAGTCAATTCAGGCAACATTTTTTCTTACTATATGGACAGCGCCATATTGGAACCAGCTTTCAGTTAATTTGATCTGTCCAAGTCAACATTTTTAATGACAACCACTCCCACCAATCAGGAGAGAGCTTGCTGGAAGTCCACACCCCTTTCACCAAAACACAGACTCTGAAATATCTGTCAAACAGCGTTTTATACAGTCATTGGAAGACCACATACTTTGATTGAGGCGTCTGATTGGTTAGTTCATAACATGAATGAAATGTACTATAGAAAGAAATAGGAAAATAATAATTAAAAAAAGATTAGCAAGAACATGTTAAAAAAAGGGCAGCAGAGCAAGAATGGTTACTAAGACAAATAGAATGAATAATAGTTTCTCTATAGAAGTCTATGGGATTTTTGGTACTTCCTGTTTGGAAAGCCGGCAGGTTCACTCAGTCCAGTTGTCATATAAAAAACATTTGGCTTTAAATTTAATGCTTAAACAATTTGAACACAACAGATAAGACTAAAACGTGTACCTATATTGGTACTGGTGGAAGCTGTTGAAAACACAAGTGTTATCATCTGTCTTCTTCATTTTGAAACCAATATACTTTGTATTACTATTGGCTTGTTTGATAATAAGTCACTTTAATACATTTCCAGAAAAAATAAAGCTCATTATTTACAAAAATAATTGATTTCCTGGAGATATTTTTAACAAGAGTGACAGCTATCTCACACTGGTTCTCATGTCAAATGACATTTGAGCTTTCAGCTAAAATAGATCAAATACATAAACTACCCAAAAAATAACCGATATACTAAAATATTTATGCATATAAATAGCTAAAATATTTCCTCCGTTAAACAAATAAAACCAAAACAACGTCAAAAAAAAGTAAGGAAAAGCCTCTAGCTAACTTACTGAACAGCTACACAACCACGGTCGAAAACTGTTTAATATCTTGTTAAAAATCAAAATAAAAATAGTTTTAAGTCACTATTTCAACTAGAGCTTCCTGAAAAATAACAAACCTGGAGCAGAAAGGGCGACTTTCCTGCTGAAATAACCACTTCGGTGTCGACGAGGAGGAAGGCAGATAGCGGACCCCATGCACACTAATCCGCCATGATTGCTCTCGTGACGTCATATTCCTGCGCTTCAAGGGGATTGTGGGAAATGTAGTTAGGTGTATTAATGATGCTACATTAGGTAAAATCAGATTTCTTCTTTGAGATTAGCCCTTTTGGGACAGTTGATCCGATTAATTTCCCATTTTTAATGTGGAAAACGTTTAAGTGGTAAAGCTAGGTAAACTAATATATATTAAAAGCATAATACAACACAAAACATCGAAATCTTTGATTATTCTAAAGGTTGATTATTTTTATAATGTTTGCTTTACTTGTCCATGAACATAACTGGAGAAAGGCACAATTTACTACATGATTGTGCAAAATTACGCAAAATGTTGTGCTGGTAAGTACAGTAGTACCATAGTAAATGAAGTTTTTGACAGTTTATGACTGGAGGGCCGGTGACATGTTTTCCGAACAAGCTGCCATATAATCTTCTAATTGGCTAAACACACCTGATCCAGGTAATCAGCAGCATATAAGGCAACTAGCAGGACGTTGGCCCTCAAGGACTTGAGTTTGACACCCCTGGTTTGAAATCAATGCAATTTCAAGCAATAAAAACTAAGGTAAAAATTGAAAACATTGCAGATTTGTCAAATCTAGGATAATTCATCAATAGATCTTTCTTCAGGTACTTCCTTTAACTATTTCAGGCAAAATTTACAAAATCTGTAACTTATGGAGTTGCGTTTGCTTTATTTGTAAAGGAATATTTAAAGCTCAGACAACAAAATAGGTGACTTTCTTTAATGGCCAAATAAAAGGGATAACACTGACAAAGTATAAATTTGGACAAATTCTTCACTTTAAAAGTTTTCACTTAAGACTTTGTTTATTTTAAGTCATAAATCAACACTATAGACAACAATAGGATCTTTGAATTTAAAAGATTGTTAAAGTAAAGATAAGGCTGAGTTTAATTTTCAATTGAGACATTATCTTTACCTTAAGTAGGAAATATTTCAATTTTAAAGACCTTTCAAAATCGTTCCCTGTGCAATTTATAAACCGTGTTTGGAAAGTGCAGTTAAATGTGAGCAGCTACTGTGCAAAAAAATACAGCATTGAATCAAAATGCTGGTTACCTGTACAGTGAAATTTATTTTTCAAGCAAACCAAGAACGACACCATGTAGCATTATTAATGATTTATTTCTTTAACAAACATCAGCAGTGAAACCATGAATTTTCTTTTACAAACATTTCTTTCAGCAGATAACGACATTTTTTCCTCTTTAAATCAGTGGGCAAAAGAACTAAAGTTGAGGAGAGTTGGGACAGGGGGAGGAGTTCATCATGGATTGTCTTGCACACAGCAGCTCGTCTCCAAAGAGTCTTGGATGGTTAGATCTTCAATGTTCATCTCATTCCTTTCATCTGTGAAGTTGAGATTTCAAATTTTTATGTTTTTAATATAAATAAGGACAATAAAATAAAAAAATTAAAAAAGAAATCAGACTTACTCCATCAAATTTGTGGTCAGGCAAAAGGATTTCCAAAAGCGTCTCCAAAAGCATCAGTTGAAGCAGAATTCTGGCAGAAAAACAAAAAAACAAAAAAAACAAATAGAAGACAAGTTTGAAACCGTATCAGCATTTTATGCCAGGGAAGAGAAAAAAAAAAACATCCATACCACAGCTACAGGTGGTGCTCCAAACGGATTGGAAGCTGGAGCTCCGAATGCCTGATCGAACATGTCCTGGTTGTTACTCGGCGGCTGCGCTGAACTGTTCCCGACTGGAGCAGAGGAAAAGGCAGAATCGAGCAGATCGGGGTTAAAGAGCGGGGCGGCGACTGCAGCGGGCGCAGCTTTGGAAACTCCTAAACATACGTGATACGGTCAGAGACATCCAAATATATGGGAAAGTTTAAAGTCAAGAGCGATTCGGAGAGTTACCGTTATTAGCTAGTGGAATCTGGTTGATATCAAAGTCGTCGTGATCTGCAGCATCCTGAGCCACCCCCACTTTATTGGTAAAGTACTGATCAAAAGCCCCTGGATCTTTGCTGCTGGGGGGTGCAGTGACATTAGCGGTTAGCTCCCCTTTCCTTGCAGGGATGGCGGGAGGTTTGGCCAGCTGGAAGTCCTTAAACATGTCCTTTCCGGTCTTCTTCTCTTTATCTCCCAGAGGGTCCAGAGCTGTGAAGGCACTGTTCTCCACTTTGGGAGGCGCTTGCTTGACGGGGGCCCTCGGAGGGGGCCGTGACGGACCTCCCTGGTCTGGGAACGCACCTTGTTGGAAGGGATTGGATGCTGCAGGTTGACCCCAGGAGAGATGAGGTGGAGACAAGGGTGGGGGGTTAAACTGTGGCTGTATCTGCTGAGGCCATGCCGGGGCTGCCATGGGAGGCCCAAAGGCAGGCTGTGGCATGAAACCAGGCCTGGGGCCCGGGGCCCCCACTCCTGGCATGGGAAACATGGCGGGCGCAGCGGCAGGAGCTCCCCACATGCCAGCAGGATGGACAGTTGTGGTCGCAGGGAGGCCCAACTGAAGATTTCCTGAAAATTTGAGAACAAAGCTTGAAATAAAAACAGACTGAGAAGAGAAGCTAACATTGTTTTATGGATTACCCAGGGCGGCGATGGTGGAGGGAGTGGAATTTACGGGCGTATTGTTGAAAAGGTCAGGCGGGACGGATGAACTCTCAGAGGGGGCCGGAGTGGTAAAAAGTTCTGCCCCAAACAGGTCGTTTGATCCTGACTAGCCAGAAAAATCAGAAACTTTAAAGTCACCCACAGGAACAAACTAGAACTAAGCTCTGGAAAAACAACAGAGTGCTCCAAACGTGCCTCACAACTCACCAGATCTTTCATCACTGAAGCATCAGGGTTAGAAAGACAGATGAGCGTAAATGAGTGAAATTAGGAAATTCAGGCAAAGAAGCGTGGAAGCACCAGTTCATGCAACAGAACCTCAGCCGCACGAGTGAAGTGGAAAAATTCAGATAAGTCTGGGATGTTAGTGCACCTCGTGCCACCAAAAAACGCCTTTTTGCTCAACCCATGCACCCCCCGCTGCAATCAATCTGACTGTCGTTTCACCTTTGCACTCCTTCGCCCTCGTCCGGGCTTGGAGCTCTGCGGGGGCGGGCTCAGGACCACCGAATCCGCCTCCGGACGTGGAGTAACGCCGTTTAAGACAGACAGCTCAGAAAATGGGTTTTTGTTTTGCAGGACGGCCTCGTTCCCCTCTGTCAAAGTGATCCCAGTGCCTTGAACTATGCTGCCCCCTAGTGGCCACTGTCCATTGTTAAGCGCAAGGATCATTGCTTTTCCGGATAACCCAATACTTCGTTGACTGATCTCTGCCTCGCCGTTCACCTCGCCATTACAGACAGTCTTATTGGGGTCCCCGGTTAAGTGGTTCAGATAGTCACTGGGGGAAACGGGGGCGTCACCCGCCGATTTAGCGAGGGGGTCATCTCTGAAAGGGTCACTGTCCGGGGCGGGGAAGTAACCAAACTTTGGAGTGAAGGGATTCTTGGCATCAGAAGACATCATAGAGTCGAGGCCAAAGGTTAGAAAGGAATTTCCTTTTATGCAATTCTGATTGTTGTCAACTTCAGCAGAAAAGTCCAGCAAGAGCGTTTCATTAGAGTCCTGGTTAAGATGAGACAAGATTCATGAATCATTTCTGCAGACAAACAGGTTATAAATCAACGAATCACATGATGAGCAGAAGGAATGATTGTTCAAGTTCTGCTTCAGGTAGACAGAAATTTGAAATTTGTTAGAAATTCTTAAAATTTAACAATTTTCCTCACATGAGAAAAAAAAAATGATATGTTTTTGGTCAATAAATATTATTTTACAATTGAAATGCTTTCAAGATTAATTTTCTTGCAAGACAAAAATTATATTGTGTTCTATGCAAGCTTTGGTTTTTGCAGTGTGGAGTCAATTTTTGACCCCCCCACTGGTTCAATTAATTGCTAAATTTAGCAGCTAACTACATGGAGCAGCTTTGAACTGACATGGATGCAAATCTGAACACATTCTTGGATTTTTTTATGAGAAATTATTTTTGTGGAATGAAAATTACAAGAAAAAACATGAAACAGAAATAATGATTTAGAGAACGTTTTTTTGTAATCTAGAAAACTCTTTTAGAAATAACTGAGTAACCTTTGATAAGCACAAACAAATGATTCAAAAATATGCAGAAGTACTTACACTGGGAACCTGGACGTCTGGAGGAGTCGACATATCTCCAAAAAGATCCAGCTGCTCCACAGGCTGAATTTCAACAAAAAGTCACAATTTTTCTTTTTGTCTTAAAGATTTACTCCAATAAAAAATGTATTCTTAACATGCATCATTTTAATCTCAATGGAGGAAATATACAAAATAATTTAGGATTAAAACTACATTGGAGCATTTCTTTATTCAAGATCAGCAGATAAAATCCAGCGGATGAAAAAGCTCGGTTTTGTGACGCAACAACTGCTATGGGCGGAGCCAAAGTCTACCTTCTCTGCTACAATTATGATGCGTCCATTTGCAGACAAATAGATCCATAAATGTCATCATTTTCCTCAGACGTGGAATTTGGCTCAATACCGTACGGCTGGATAGCTCCAATATTGCTCTGGTTTTTGCAATGCTAATGTTAGCTTGGGCTAGTGAGGCGATATAAGCTAGCAGGATGGAGTGTAAACAATGGAATGCTGGGAAATTGGTGTAGCGAACTTTTATGCCAATCACAAACCAGATTCAAATTTTTAATGAGTTGCTTCTGCTCTGCAGAAAACATGTCTTAAACGACACAGGCTTTTTGATTTTTGCTAAAAACTGCATAATCATAATTAAAAGAGCACTAAGCACAATTTAACAAAAGAAAAAATATATAGTCCAACCATCTTTTGATTCATTTTCCAAGCTTTTTCAGATATTATTAAATACATTTATACTGTTTTTACCCAAAAATCAGACAGTTTCTGCAGTGACACAATCAAAAATTCACCTGTGAATTGTGGGCGTGACCGTTAGCACAAAGCCGCCACCCATTTTCGTCGCCCATTACCGAGAGCTCTTTTTTTAGGGCCTCTACTGCTAGCTTACACTCCCCAACAAACATTACCAGAGGAAACCAAAGATGTGCATGGATTTTTATCCATTTAATATGAATACGTTTGTGATTCACAACAATTTGAACAAGTATGCAGACATGCCACTTTTGAGATTAATTTTATTTATACATGTCTTACACTGTCAGAAAAATGATAAACCCTGTAACTACCCAAAAAGAATAAAATCATAAAAGTTTGCTTTTGTTCCTGCTACTTATTCCGCTCAAAAAGGGACAACTTTTAAGAAAAAGGGAAAATTAAAGTTATTTTTTTTCTCTCCCTCTAAAAATACATTTAAATTTTTAGAAATGAAAATGTTCTGGTTAGTAACTAGTTCACACCAGATAGTGACTGAAAAGTATGTTTTTTTTCGAAAAATTTAAAAGTGTAAAAAAGTGTATATATATATAGTTAGTAAGCAGAATAAATCGTTTTTTATTTAAATTTTGGTGAAATAAAAAAGTTTTTTTTTAATTCATTTTTTTCCTTTAATGTCGCTTCAGGGCCTCCGTACCTTGGCGACTAATACACAAGATCAACATGTTTTCTAAATGTGCCCCACCATTTGGTTGAGCAGCCAGTTAAAGGGTTAAAGATGATGAAAACCATTTTTGGAGTGGAAGATTAAATAAACAAAACAAAAATAACAGTGCTGCAGTTCTCACCTGAGCAGTTTTGACTCCACCGTCTACACCCAACAAGGCATCACCTCCATTCTTTACAAAAAAAAAAAAAGTTGAGGAATGGAACAAATAATTTCCAAAGAAAAACAAGATTCAAGAGCTTACCTCAACTACAGAGCTGCCATTTTCCCCCTGAAAACAGAAGCACACTGTTAACACTAAAAACACACATATACGTCATTGCAGTGGAATGTCTGGAGGATGTGATTCACTGCAAGAACACAGAGAGGCAGTGTTGACTTTCAAAGAGAGCGTTTCCTGTCCAACACATGCAAGACTTTTAAGAAAACCTCCATCTGAATGCAGACATTACCTTCTGTGAAGACTCTGCTTCTTTTTTCCTAACGTTGAAGATCACTTGGAAAAGGTCTTTCAGGTCGATGACCAACGGCTCCGCCTGCAACAAAGAAATGAGCTTCATTTCTGCAGTTTCTTTTAATCCGTGAGCTCCTGAGACGTACCTGTTGTGCAGTTTTTATGGCGAAGAACTGATGCTGACCCTCTGCTCCACACACGTATCCGAACGCCCTGTTGTCCGTCACGTCTCTGGCAATGAAGGAGATCTTATTCACCGCATGCTCATGCTCGATCACCTGAAAAGAGAGGAAAAACGCCGATTAAGCACAGAAATGTGGCGCTCAAAAGGCAGGAAGTGAGTGGGACTTACTCCTGATTTCTCATCAACGATCTTTATACCCGACATCGAGATGTTGACCCAGATCCTCTGTTTATGTTTGCCCTGAGACCGAGCCGCTACCGCCATTCCCTGCAGCCACGCAAACAAATTAAAATCGCTTTCATAAAAGATCAGAAGAATTAGTGCTCTACCTTCAGCTTCATCATGGAGTCCTGGCACATCTTGTCTCCCCGCGCCTCCGGAACGTCGTCGATGCCGATCAGCTTGGCCTTGTACCTCACGCCGTCTCCCTGAAACCTGCTCAGCAGGTACTCGTCTGTCTTCTCTGGAACTACGGAAAATTTGAGAGGTCCACAGAGTGAGATCAAGCTGTAGATCGGCCATCGTCTCATCCGTTCACAACTTTATAAAAAAAGAAAAAATGTTTGGCCGGCAGCTCTGAGTGAAATCAAAGGCTGACCAGCAGCAGCAGTTTCATATTCAGGACTTCCTGGATAATCACGAATTTAACACCTGAGGCATCTCCAGGGACGCTTAAACACAAAATCTTCTTTTCAATCAGAGAAAAGCAGCTATCAAAGTTTTATTATGTTCTGCTTAAATATTTGTAAAAAACATAAAAACTGACAGTAAGACAATGCTCGAAAAATTGCAAAAAATTTACAAACGCAATGCATTGTGGTCTAATTCGCTCATGTAGTGAGCATAATACACAGTGGTTTTTGCCAAAGACTTCTGGGAAATTTCTAGTGCACTCAGCTTTGGCATTGTAGATTCTGATAAGACTACAAAGTGGCGAACACACTATATAGTGAGTAGTGAAGGAATTCGGACATCCCCAAAGATAGTCTCAATAAGGTGCAGAAAACAAAAGCTTATCTTGGTAAGAGGAAAAATAAAATACAAAAAAGGGGAAAATGTTACTGCTTGAACCAGAGAGCATTTTTACATTTTAAAATAGTATATTTAAAGAAAAAAAAATGAAAATTTTAATATGGCTAAAAAATGTAATATTCAGTATGTCACCAAACGCAATGTTAATCCTATAGTTCAACAGGAAGTGAACTACAGAAACACCCAAATATGACAGGAGAGCATCCCATGTGAAAAGGCAAAAACAGCAGTTAAACTACCCCATTAAAACTGGACTTACTGGACTTGCCCTCCTTAGCAAAAACATGACTTGCTTGGACAATAAAGTAGACATGATGCTTGCTGGCATTTGTGACTTTAAGCTAAGATTTAGCCTTCCAAAAACTTGACCTTCTGCCTTTAGATTCATTAACAAAGCCAGAAAGGCACATTTTTCCACTTATGCAAGAGTTAAAGTATAAACACGGATGTAAAGTCATATACTTGTGCAGTAAAACAAAGATAAATTGTTTTTGTGACAGTTATTGTGGATTCCTCTTAGCCGTCAGCTGACAAACTCATCCTCAGAGTTTAGAGGAATAAAGTCAAAGTCCTGTTAGCACTCACGTGTGTGAAACCTGTTCTCTACATTTGGGGGAGCGGCGAGCTGCAGACACAGCTGCGCTAGGGCAACATTTGATGGTTTAACCCCCCCAATCTGACCCCTTAATGTTGAGTGTCGAGCAGGGCGGGATTTTTAAGTCTTTGGTACGTGGATTTTAACTCTTCCAGTCTCAGGGTGGACACTCCACCACAAGGCCACTGAGATGGCAAAAGTGCTTCCTGAAAGCTTTAAACTGGACAAATTTACCGCACCACAGAGGGTCGTTGGCGGGAGGGTGACGGGGCATCTCTGCGAGCAGTCAGGAGATGCCCTGTTAAGGCCTTCTCGCCAATTTT
>NC_050523.1:5031315-5033134 GCF_002922805.2 Oryzias melastigma
GGACAAATTTACCGCACCATAGAGGGTCGTTGGCGGGAGGATGACAGGGCATCTCTGCGAGCAGTCAGGAGATGCCCTGTTAAGGCCTTTTCGCCAATTTTAACTGCACCCCTTTAGTGTACACACACCTCTAACACCACAAACATACACTAACAAACAAGCATGCATCACACAAGGAAGTTGGACCTTCGACCTTCTGTCCCCTACCCCATCCCGGGCGGGGGCTCTCGGTCTGGTGGTACGGTCTCCTGCGCCCGGCGGTCTCCTCTCCACACTGGGAGTGGGATCCCTGAGATTTAAGATCTATCAGGGGATCAAACTACATCGGACCCTGGGGGTGTCCAGGTCTCGGTGGTGCGGGTTCCGGTCCTTGCTCTCGAGAACTAGTCCTCTCCTTAACTCCATCAGTGGGTGTGCCTGGTCGGGCCTTGTTTACATCACTCCTCCGGGACCTCCGTTTCTCTTGGGTGCCCCTCTCCTCGGCAGGGATGGGCGTCCCCTGCCTTGCACCCCCCTGGACCCTTAGTGGCGGGGGCGGGCGGCTTTCTGTAGCATGGGGGTGGGTCTGGCTCGCACCTGGGGTGGGGCTCTTCGGTGGTGGGGTCCCGCGTTGTCCCTCCTGGCGTGGTGGGGGGGCTGCTCTTCTGGCTGGGCTGGGGCCTGCACTCTGTGTTCCTGTGCCTTCCTGCTCTCAGGTGTGGGGGGCCTCTGCGGCGGTCCCACGTGCCCTGGTCTGGGGGTCTGGCGGGATTGCCCGGTGGGCGGCCTTTCCCTGCGGCTCCATGGCGGGTGTTGGGGGTTCCGGGCTACAGCTGCTGCCCCGGTGGGGGGTCTTGGTGTGGGGATGGCCGGGCGCTTTCCCCCTTTGTACATTCCATCACCATCCACCTCAGCGAAACATAAACACTCACCTGAACACAGGTGTCAGCTCACCTTAGCACTAATAGTTTGTGTGAATGAAAGGCTTTATTTGAGTCAGTTTGTATGATTAAGTGTGTCAGCTGCAGTTATATTCTGTACATTATGACCGGTTTAAATGTGGAGACTATTTTACCCAACAGGTGTTTGTGTAACTACAGAGTGTGTGTGTAGACAGGCCCCGCCCATTCTAGATTGCCATTTAAACCTGGATGTTTTATGACGTTGCCATCTTCTTCTTTCCCTTTTTCTCTACCCCCCTCCTTTTTCCTTTCCATCCGATCCAACAAAAAAACCCATCAATTTAAATAAAGTTTAGCATTGAATACAACAGGGGTTTATACTCAAACTCCTGTTGTGACAGTAAAATCTGCCCAACACTAGAAGCTCTCAGCCCGTACCCGTTTTCACAGCTGTTTGACAGGACAGGTTTGAGAAAAAAAAATTAAACTTCACAATTTTTTTTCTCCAAACTTACTTTTCTTCTTTTCCCTCTTGAACGGGACCCTGGACGTGGCCGTGCTGGGGGACGTGGGTGGGGTGCTGGAGGTCGAGTCCACAGTCTGGGAGCTGGGCTCGACAGGTGCGGGCGCGCTGGTTTCCACCTCTGCAGACATGGCGTGGGCTCAGCCTCACCGAACGAGTGACAACCTGGGGTAAAGCAGACAGACGCTCTGGGCTGGAGGCGAGAAGGCGATGACGTGAGAATGCGGCCTTCAACACCCACGCATGCTTCTCCAACTGAAAGACAAGAAGATTTTTTTTTGGCATTACAACTGATTTCCTCGGAGATTTGATGCTTTTGCACACAGTAGGCAGAAGAAAACCCCTTAATCTCACCACAATAAAAGTTTACAGGTAGAGCAGCACTAGAACAAGACACATGACCAATAAAACATCT
>NC_050523.1:5033193-5047189 GCF_002922805.2 Oryzias melastigma
TTTGGCTTTGTAAAGTGGTGAAACATCCTCAGGATGACACTTCTTCCTAAATCTATGTCAGCACTGCTGCTGCCGTTTTAGCGCATCCTGAGACTTTAAACAGCAAACATTTAAGCTCTCAGATCACCGATGATCTTCTTTACTGATTAAATTTAACACATTTTTACATTACCACCACATTCAAGCCACTAATATGTCAGTGTGGGGATCCAAAAGTAGCCAAAAACAGATATAAATTGGATTGAAACCGCATCAGAAAGGATCTCTTACCGTCCAGAGCGGCTGCAACAGTAAACTAACAGTAATGTAAAGAGCTGCCGCAGACCAAAGGTTGGGAGTGAGCAAAGGTTGAGCAATTACCTGAAATTAATTTTACTCTAACTAGTGAGAGAGGATCTCGTGATGCTCAGGAGTAGAAATCAGGAGCAATTTAATATATATATATAATAGCTCAGAAAAATCTCTGAAATGAAAATATTCCCCCAAATTAAATGGATTTAAGCAGCTGGGGTTTAATTACCTGCATGAGCAACACCTGAGCTGAACACCTGCTGCATTGTAAAGCAATAAATGTCTTCATTTTTACTCATCAGTGATTTTCTAAGTAAACCAACATTTTACTGGCATGTTCAACCTTTAAACACCAGTGGATGCTGCACTCACACATGCCTGACTGCACTTGTTCATCAAATCAGGAGGATCCCAATAAAAAAAGGAGTAATGTCAGCATTTTCCAGCAGATTTGGAGTTTAAAAGTTTACTTTTTAACCATCGGGAGATGCGCAAATGATCTCAGTCAGCAAAGAAGGAGGAGGAGGAGGAGAGATGTCACAATCGTGAGCAGTCAGGAAAAAGGGCAGCACATCTGGAGGAAATCAGGGAGTGAGTCAGCCTGCATGTGAATGAGGTGGTGAAACGGCACAGGCCCGGTGTGAACACGCAGGAGAGGCGAACCCCCCAAACGAAACATGGCTTTTTTTACGCTCAAACAAAGAGCCTTCTGTCGCTTTGGGAGACGCGCGCACATTTGCGCAAATAAAACCCTCATATGAAGATAAAAATAGATCCATAAAAAACAGGAAAGGAAAAAAAGCGATGCAAAATTGTCTAAATAACAGCATTCTTCACCATGCTGGAATTTTTAAAGTTTAAACCCTGCAGCGCTCGTGGAGGAATCATCCATGGAGACGCGTACCTGTGTGAAAGCGCGCAGTAGGACGTTCGATTCCCGCAGCCCTCAGCGGTGTGTTCTTCTGCCCCGCGGTGCCTTCAGCTGCAAAAATCAGTCAAATCAGAAGCAGCTTTGGAATCAGCCGCAGCAGAGAAAATGAGAGGAGAGAGACGTCTGCGCGCTCCCGTTAACCCCTCCGTCACTGACAGGACGGCAGACTTGTTGCTGATTTCAGCTGGCAGGAGGAGGAGGAGGAGGAGGGGGCGGTCTCTACAAACCAGAATGCACCAGATGAACCCAGACCGAAATCGGATTTTTTTTTAAATTAAACTTCTTCTCCTCTGATTGGGACTTTCTTCTGTCAGTTTCTGAGAGCATTTTGACTTTCTTTGCAATTTCTCAGCATTTCTTTCCCTTGTTAAGAGGATTTTTTTATTGCTTACCTTTTTTTTTAACCACACATTATATTCAGCTGCAAAATTATGTTTGGTGAGGGTTTGGTACCACTTTGTGTTTCTGCAGAGCTTCTATACAGACTAAAATGCTGAATTCGTCAATGAAAGTAGGAAAACTGATAGCAATTACCTCTACACACAACTATTAATCTACACTATTCACATTAAGTTAGGGATACATGAACCTATTTGGTCTGAATTTTAATGAAAAATGTAAAAATTCCCTTTAATATCACTAATAACGAGGGGTGTAATGATTCATTTGAACAACAATTTGATATTTGTGGTTACCGATTCGATTTACTTTTGATTTTGATTCATTTTGAACAATCCAATCCGATCCAGGATGTATGTTGCCAAAACTTCAACCAGTGTACTGAACAGTGTAGGTCAGGGTTCTTCAACCTGTGGCTCCGGAGCCACATTTACCCCTCCATTGTGGCTCTTTGGTTAAAATGGTTTTAAAACATTTTAAGAAGTAACTGTAAAGGAAAAAGTGAGCAAGTCATTAAGTTAAAAAAATAAAATTAACTTAAACTTTATTCAGCGTATTCAGAAACAGATGAAGGATGGTATGAATCATTCAACGAGGACGCTAACAACGGTAACCTTAATTCATTGTTAAAATGATATCAATTTGGTTATTCTCATTTTGAAATGTTTATTTTAATGGCATAGGCCTATTTGATTCTACATCAGACAGATTGATCTGGTTGGATCGTTTTGGATTACCCCAAAAAATGAGACAATAATAAAGATGGACCCAAATAACAGAAATTGACCATGTCATTAGCAGGTATTTCCACCATTTGCTGCAATGATAGCTTGACAATGACGTCATATGCTCCCTTCCAAGACTCATGATGTTGTTCTGAGGCAAAGTGTTCCACTCTTCCACAAGTACATGAAGTTCTCCCAGGTCCTTTTTAGGGTAGTGTCCAGTTGACCAGTCTCTGTTTCAGTTGGTCAAAGAGGACATTGCTGGTCATATCATATTAGGAACTCCGACTTCCTGAAGTCCAATTCTGGCATCATGTTGTGGAGCATTATCATCCATGAACAGAAAGTCAGAAATGGTCTAGTGGAATTCGGGGATGATGATGGTTCTATGATGTCTCTGAGGTAAGAACCTGCAGTGACTGGACCACTGACAATAGCCAAATGTGTTTTGTCTTGACCCCCTTTAACTGTTGGGCCTTCGTAACCAAAGCCAACCCTTGGGATTAAGTTGACTTTGGTGTATTGCTCACCTCGCCTTCTCCAGCAATCCTGACGACCATCATTTCTGTCCAAAGTGACCCGACACTCATCAGTGAACAGGACGGTGGACTATTGCTGCGTTGTTCAGGTCACATGGTCTTGTGTCCACTGCAAACGTTCACAGCGATGTCTTGGTGTCATTGGAGTCACCTGCAACAGTCGTCAGGTATTCAAGTCAAAGCGGTGGAGTCGATTACAAATAGTTTGTCTGGAAACCCTTGTACCCCTCACATCTGGTAAACGGGCCTGCGGCTGTGTGGCATTTGCTAAACCATTTCTGAGTACAGAGGTCCTTAGGTTCTGGTCATCGTGGTCCGTCACTCCTGGGTCTGACAGAAGTTCTGTGTCTTGATGCAAGTCTTCTAATGACACTTTGAGACGCACCAATTCTCCTGCAACATCTGACTGTCTACTACCAACCCGAAGGCGAGTTATGGTCAGGTGGTACTGCTCGTGTGTTCATGGTTGTATGAATGATTACATTAGAATGACTTACTGGCAAAATCACATTTTTAATACTTACAGTATTACTAATTGGGATGTTTTAAAAGCGTTCTTGGGTGTTAATTTGGACTCTCTTTGTACAAGAAAAAACGAGTGAAGATCTGAATCATTGTACCATTTAACTCTTCTTGTGTAACTCAAAATCATTTGTGTGTTACTCTTCTGTCCTTACTAGGAATTCAGTGATTCACTTTCCACATAGTTTGGTTCAGTGGTGTAACATACGGTTCAGCTTTAAACTGTGAATTGTGGAATTCCTAATCTTTACCCATTTGAGCCATGAGACAGCAAAATAATACGCCCAAGACTCTAAACTACACAAAGAAATTAGTTCAATATTATGATTTGAGTTGCAGTTGCAAGTATTAGGGAGAAAAAAGATCTATATGTTATTAATAGAATCCCCAAAACGAGATGGATTATAAGTTTGAAAAATGAATCTTTTAAAATGGACCTACTCTAAGCTAAAGAGACAAAAAAATGGCTTTTTAATCAACATTATTGGCAAAATTGAGGGTCCACAACCGTTTGATGACTATCCAACTACAACTCATAACTCAACATTAAATCCACTAATGTTAATATTATAAAAGGAACACTGAGACAAGAGTGAGGAGCCGGAGGGCAGAGAAGCAGCCATGACATTTCCCCTCCTTCACACTAATCTGACGGCAATTATAGTAAACACTCAGCTGCAAGAGAGTCATCAACTTCCTTCACATGAATGCCTACTTTGCTTTAGATGCCGTAGTGTGATCCAGTAATGACAGTTTTCATTTTTGCAGCTCTAAGCAGTCAGGGGCAGCTGTTGTGTTCCCAGAAAGAACATCCACTCGTCACACAGGAAATGTTTGTGTTTCCAGGGGCATCAACTGATTTTTGTTTGGGATAATTATCAGATGAAGTGAGGTGTTGGCGTAAACTGACACAAACTCCCACTGGTCTTCAACAGTGACAAACTTGGAGAGTAGAAATCCGTAATGACAGAAAACCCTAATAAGGAGTCAACACTACCCTGTGTGCCAACATGAGCTGGGACGTCAGAGAGCTGTTCTTCATGAACTGGAGTTTCACTTCTGTAAACTCGGAAAGTGGTTATTCAAAGATAGATAAATAGGCTTGACTCTTTTTAGTAGACTTTTTTTCTTCATAATTAAGGTATATCCACACTTAGTAAGTTTGCATTAAGTCAAACACATTTTGCAAACCCCTCTGTCCCCATCAAGGATTATAGGAGCATGACATGTTGCAGTTCCTCAAAAGACCACTAGGGGTAGGTTGCAAAAGGAAGCAATTTTCCCTTGACTCCAATGTTAAAAAGTCTGATCATATCCCCAAAAATAATAATTTTTACTGTCTTGACTTTTGGTATTTCTTATATACAAAGTATTTCATTTTTGAGAGAAGAATATTACAGTCACTTTCTTGGTACTTTCCTTTGTCATAATGACCTTCCGCCAATCAACAGGTTTCAAAACCTAACCCGTCCATTCCATTTTTCTATGGACAGGGGCCCAAAAATGGTACAGTTCAGTCCAGCTTGATGGGTCTTTTTTAAAATAGAAATGCTCAAAATAAAAGACTGGACCAGACCTTACTGGTCAGTGGAAATGAGGGTTAAGAGAACTGGACTAAGTGATCCCTCCCCTCTTGTGTCCAACATAAGAAGTACCCACAAGCTCTAAGCTCACTCCTGATGGATGACAGTAGTTGCCATAGCAACAATGACTAAGACCGACTTGGACCAAATGGTGGAGTCAGAAAAATGGCGACTGAAATGACTTTATTTTACTGGCGTCTGAAGTAAGCTGTGGGAGAGATTCCAGATGGATCGTCTGTGCTCTCGTTCTTGGCCGTGGACCTCGCCTCTGGCTTGTCTTGGCTGTGGACCTCACCCCCAGCTGTCCCCAAGTTCTATCTGGATGAAAACTTTTCAAACAAAAGTTGTAGATTTAGAAAAGCTAATTCCTCTTTAACAGTCCTGGTACATAGTCTGTCCATCCTGGGAGAGGATCTCTCCTTCATGTGGACATCCCTAAGGTTTCTTCTATGTCATTTTCTATGGGTGATGTCACACTCACTCAGTCCAATTCTCTTACATAGTCAATGGGCTCAGCTCAGGTTATATTTTCACTGTGCAGAATCCAATGGGTAAAATCAGAGAGCATCTCTCCATTATGAATTTCTCAATAGTTTGTCTTCAAAGTCAAGCTTGTCTGTAGTGCTTGATCCTTCTGTAGATCACAGACGCATGAATAGTATAATATATAGGTGGGTCAAAGCTCATTTAGTAGTCTTAGGTGTGACCATTAAAATCCTTTGAAGTGAAACTCCTCGAAGCTACCTCATCAATAATTCCAATAGGATTACTAAAAATAATGCTGTGTGTCATCATAAGGATAATATTTTTAGCTTAATTCCAAACTTAAAATAGAGTGCACATTGCCATCACAATGGGGTGTGTAAAAAATAAGATCTCTGTGGAAAGCTGAGAGGGAATTCTAATGGGAATGTTGCACAGATATATACAGCATATACTGTATATGGTATAACTTTAAGATGATGACAAAAATGGCTCATGAAAGTTCCAAAAAAAAACAACGACATAAATTTAAAGCAGGGAGTCTATATTTACAAAAAGAAGCTGCTGCTTTTGATGAAAGTTTTGTTGATATTAGTACATTTTTAATACTCACGTGTCTCTGACTGGAAGCTTTTACAGCCTAAAAATACACTGACAGCGTGACCAAACTCCAAATATTCACAGATGTTCAATGTTCAAGAGGGTTCATCAAAATAAATGTTTCATTACTTTAATAGTTTTATGAAAAAAAACACCACTACTGCTCCTTCAAGTCATATGTACGTCTTTAAGTAGTAAACTAAACATCCAATGTATGTTATGTTGTAGAGCTGACTGGTGAGAGTAAAGGGAACAGCGGAAGGATGTCTTTCCCAGCTTTGTATCCTGTGCTCTGCTGACAGAAGCTGGATTTCAGGAGCAGAACCCACAGAAACCAGATTACTGACAACCAAGAACCCAAGAAATGTCATAACCTTTTAATTATCTATGTTTTGTTGTAAAAGAATTAAATGTACACCATGAGGGGAAAAATACATTTTTGCCTCATTATTCGAGTATTTTTCAATCAAGAAAGGACAATTTCCTGTTCTCCAGAATGTATTGTCAACTGAAAGTAGGGATACATTTTCTTCTGATGGTTTATTATCTCAAATAAAGATGAAACAGTAAATCAAACAATCAGAAATGATTCCAGGCTGTTCAAAAAGTCTCCCAGGAAGCTTTTTTCTCTGATTTATGACAGGAAGGCCTTGCAGTCCGAGCATTTTTGGGCGTAGACGGTGTAACTGGTTGCAACCACAGCCAGACGCCACGACAGCCTGTTATCTACCGTCCGTAATTAAGGCCTTTTGAGATTTTTATCCTCTGTGTCCCACTCTCCTCCTCTTTGCTTCTACAAAGAGTCTGTCTAAAAATACCAAACGGCAGAGCATCACCGTACGAAGACGAGATACAAAAGAAATGCTGCCGAATTACAGTAAAAACTGTGTCCACAAAGGTTTCCACAGCCCCCACCCCCACTCTGAAAAACAGGAAGTCTTTCTAGTCAGGAGAAATATTGGCCAAGCGCTTTACCTACCCTCTGGTTTCCTGACAAAGTTAGGAGGAAACTCATAAAAGTGGTGACTTCAGCACATATTTGTGCCTCTCCACTGAGCCACGGCCACATCTATGCCTCTCACAGAAGCAGGCAAAGATTAACTTTGGACAGACGGGGGGAAAAAAAATCTGCTGGTGTTTGTTCAAGCCACAGGAAAACACTTGTCATCATGGAGTGTCACATCAGGGGTTTGTCAGCTCCCCCGTTCGGCTGATTTGACCTCCTTCTGTGTCAAACTGTCTCCTCTCTTCAGTGGGATGAGCTCTGCTCTCACTTTTTAAGCCCTCTTACACACTGTGCACTGCACTCCCTCCTTTTGTAGAACGCCGTGCTGCAGACTCAGCAAAAGCTTCCCGGATCACATGGCAGAGTGCAACAGTTCAAAGCTTCCTGCGCATTGTGCAAGAACTGTTTTAGACTTTCCTTCAGCTAAATACTCTTTGAAATTAAACACATATATTTATGTTTATTAATATTTATGCACAATTTTAGCAAAGACAAGTTAGAATTTTGAATTTTAGCTCTCAATGTTGCCCCCTTGTGGTCAATGGTCAACACTGCAGCTCACTTTAAAGTTAGAGGTTTGCAACTACTTTACGTCATTGATGTAGGATATATGTGAAAAAAATAAGCTTTAAATTGTTTTTCCATTTCCATTTCTTTATTCAAAATAATTGTGAATCGGTGAATCGGTGGGCCTAAAGCTCCCTGCTCCACTTCATTCCGATGCATCCACTTGTAGACAAATAGATTCATCTTTTTTCTTCTTCTTCAGAGCTGCCATCTAGCTCTAAACTGCATGGCTAGATAGCTCCAACATGGCTCGCCATTGCTGTTGTGCTCCTAATGTTATGTGTAGGTAGTGGCAGAGCATGTTATCGGAGGCACCAACAGTCTCGCCCACAATTTAGAGGTGAGTTGAGTTTCAATAAACTTCTGCTGCTCTGCCTTTCAAAATTTGAAAAAATATATATCTTTATTTTTTTATTTATATTAAAATGGCAATAATAGCAAAAAATGCAAATAAGTGTTGACTATAAAGGGTAAAGTTAAGGATGTGGGTTAAGGATCCATTTGTCTTTTTTTATGCCTGTGTGTTCGTCTGTCCATCCTTACGTTTTTTTTTTCTTGGCTTTTATTTGAATGTTGTTTTTGTTCTTTTCTAAGTGTGTGTTTTTGTATGCTTGTTTTGGGGTTTAATTTATTTTTTGAAGTTTTATTTCTTTACTCAGACAGACAGACAGACAGACAGACAGACAGACAGACAGACAGACAGACAGACAGACAGATAGATAGATATAGAGAGAGGACCCGAGCTTGAAGGAGAAATCACCTACAGAGGGTGAGAGGTGCGTTATAATTTATATATATTTGTGTATAGGTTTGCGTGTTTGTAAGAAATACCGTAAATGTCAATGTATTTCAGCAGAGAAAAAAAAAATCTGTTTAAATATTTGCTGTCCTTTCCCGAACACAGTATGGTTGCCCAATTCTGGAAAAGCAGACATTCACCAATGTTCAGATTAGACAGAATCCTTGCATAAAACAAAATAACCTGTGAGTTATTATTTTAGATGTATTTTTATACATAAATCTACACTATTACATGTATTTTGTGATTTAGAAATTACTTTTTTTAACCTTTATGTATCCAGTCAGGGCAGATTAAGAACTATATTATTTATTATCTGTGGCCTAAAAAAAGGCAAGATATTTTGAGAAAGGGAAAAAAAAAGAAAAAAAAACTAATGCTCATGTATAGCATGTGTCTAGCAATATTTTTTTTGTTGCAAAATAAATTAAATGAGATATTTTGAACGGTCAACTTTATATACACTCAATTGCCGTTAAAGATTCTTTTTTTTGTTTCCACCAATGAATATATTATGAAGTAAATGAAAAAACTTGATATTTAACACAACTAAAATTATATTTAGATAGTTTTTCCAGACTTCTGATAAAAAAATAAGAAAGAAATCTGAGTAATCCTGTATTTGAAATCCAAATAATTGATTTTTAGCAATGTAGGTGGATAATCATTAACTAAAATCTTTGTGAACAGACTAAATAGAGCAGGACCCTGTTTGTCCCTTCAAAGACTCATGATGAGGATCGAGGTCGTGCTTCAGCTGGGCTTCTGCAGTCTGTGTCTTCTCTTGGGATTCTTTGGAGGAGGAACGTGCGTGTATGCCACCAGCAGTAAAAAAGAAAAATCTGTTTTTTCTTTCAGTTTTATCCTCTTGTTGCATAAAATGTGCCTCTTGCAGAGCCACGGAGATTCCTGACCCACCACCTATTAACTGTGTCTGGAGCCGCTGGTCAGAGTGGACGACTTGTGATCCCTGCACAAAGACCAGAGTACGTCTGCTTCCACAGCCCCAGGCAACAAAATCTCATTTCTGAGTTGATATTACAGTTCGAGACCCTTTTTTGTAGCTTTATAGAAACATTTTTGACAAAGCTGAAAGGCAACACACTGTAAAACCCAACTTCTAAACCAACATTTTGATTATTTTTGCACTTTTTATGTGAAGTGCTATAATTAAAAACCTATTTTTTTGCATATATACATTCTTGTTTAGACCCAAGTTTTTCAATAACTGCCTGCAAACAGTTTTCCTCTCTGAAATTCTGGATATAAAAAACTGCAACTTCATTTTTCTTGAATAAATGTTTCTTGGGGAGATGACAGAGCATCTTGTTTGTTTTTATCCCCTCAGAGGCGTTCTCGGGACATAGAGGTGTTTGGCCAGTTTCAGGGGGACGCCTGCCAGGGATCAATAGGTGAAAGGACGGCTTGCACAACATCCGAGGCGTGCGTGAAGCCGACTCCTGTCCCTTGCTCGGACTCCGAGTTCCAGTGTGAATCAAGTACTGCAGCTTCTCTTATGACATTCTGCAGCTTTTATGTTCAACGCTTCAACCTGCACTTTTCTTTTTTAACAGGCAAATGTATCAAGAAAAGGTTAATGTGCAACGGGGACTATGACTGTGAGGATGGATCAGATGAGGACTGCGACCCTGTGAGGAAACCTTGTGGTCAAGCAGATCTCAACAACAATGAACAAGGCAGGACAGCAGGATACGGGTAAGAGCTGCTCAGCATTGTACACAAATGCAACCTGACAGACTCATTTTCAAAAATGTTAAAAAAGTTCACACTTTTGTCTCCTTTTATGCTGAATATGGTGTGACTAAAGCTCCTTGTAGCATCACACAGTTGCATTTTCTGCTCTTTAGAGGGCAGTATTGCACCAAATAGGCTGAGAATTTTCTGCAAGTCCTCAGACTTTTCACATTTACTCACAAGTCTATTTCCAACCTTACATTAGCACTAATTTTAGATTTATTTCATGTTTGATTTTATTTCTCCAAAATCCTCAATACTTTTACAACAAATTTAACCAATAAAAGGGGGGTTGAGCTGATGAAAAAATACTGAAAAATAAAATCATTATACATGGATTTTAAGTTTTCCCACCTATTTGCTCATTTATGTAGCAGCAAAGTGATGACAAAAGCAGAATCAAAAACTGGTTTCATTCAAATCAGCACAATTTAAATTAGTATCACATTTGATTTTGACTTTCAGTTTAAATTATCTGTTTTATTTGTTTTGTGAGTAAAAAAGCAACACATTTTAGACTATTTTTACAAGAAGTCACATTAACTGTCATACATACCCAGCATCAATGGCAAAAAGCCATCCCATAATTCCAATAATTAAATCATTTACAACAGAGTTTGAGTCTGTGTAAGAAAACACAGATAGGAATCAAAAATAATTTAATTATCAAAAATTAAGCTCTTTCAAAATAAAAAAATAAAATAAAAAGTTAGTTATTGTTGTAATTATAGTTTTAAAACCAGCTTGAAATAATTCAATCTTGGACAAATTCTGAATCATAAACCTGATATATAATACATGATCATTTGTACCTTATGTGAAGCAGTACTTAAGTGTCCTGTGGGTGATTGGCAAATAAATCAGCTGAGCGTCATTATATACTTAATTTGACAGGTGCTAATGATCAGCCTGATTTGAAGGAAGCATATTGGTGATTACCAAAATAAGAGCACCAATCCACAACTGTCTAGGTTTGTCGTTCAGAAACTCTATCAAGTTGCATCTCGGACGATAAATCGTAAACATAAATGGAAACACATTGGTTTCCAATGTGTTGTAGAGCTACAACCTTATTTACTAGCAAAAGTTTTTTTTTTTAATTTTTCAATGACACAATGCTGCAAATGCCTGTTGTCTGCACTACATTTATGGCCCAGGATCAACATTTTGGGGGCTGATCCTCGAATGAACCCCTTCAACAACGACTACTTCAATGGGAGGTGTGACCGTGTCAGGAACCCCAACAATGGGAATTTCGACAGGCTTCCTTGGAACGTTGGTGTCCTCAATTATGAGGTCAGTTTTTACACTTTTCAAAAGCTGAACAGATTTTTCTCTTGGCGTGCTTCTGAATTCCTTCTGCTCCTCCAGACTCTGGTGGAGGAGACCGTCTCCAGAGAAATCTACGAGAACACTCACACCCTCCTGAAGACAATGATACAGGATAAGACCTTTAAACTCGATGCGGGGTTAAACTTAAAACTTAGCCCATCTGAGCCGTCTATGTCTAATCTGTCTGGAACAGTTGGAGCAGAATTTGGGTTTTCAAGGCAAAAAATGCTGAAGGAAGTTTCAGAATACACCACCATTAAGGTATGTAACATAAAAAAGGGCATTTGTCAAACTATTTCACCTTTACCAACATAACAATAAAAGATTCTGTTCTCCCATCGTTTTCTCAGAACAAGAGCTTTATGAGAGTAAAAGGCAGAGTGCAGATGAGCACCTACAGGATGCGCTCCCGTGAGCTTCAACTCGCAGATGAATTCCTGGATCATCTCCAGTCTTTGCCAGTTCAGTATGAAAAGGGTATTTACTTCTCCTTCCTGGAGGATTATGGAACCCACTACACAAAAAATGGAAAGTCGGGTGGTGAATACGACTTGGTCTATGTTCTAAACCAGGACACCATCAAGACAAAACGTATGTGCACCAGAAACAGCTTTCCCTGTTATTACCACAAGGCAGACCTGATATCTACTTAACTATTTTTATGTGATTCTTTCAGAAATCACAGAGCGAAAACTTCAACAGTGCATCAAAGCAGGCATTACAGCAGACTTTGGGGTCCCAGGAGTCGATGTTTCGGGTCACGTAAAACCTGAGGGATGCGACAACCCCTCAGACATAACAAAAGGTTGGCCAGTTTAAATCAATCAAGTTCCTTGTTCATGTTTCCAGTCACTGGAATTTGACCTTGATTCATAGACTAAAATGAAAATAGATGTGAGAATCAAATGCGCAGGGACCAGGAATTGCTCTCAGATCCATCTTTTGAGATGAACTCAGTTCGTTTCCAATCTGAGTTAGCTTCGGTTTATTGAGTTTCCTCAGTCTGAATAGGCTTCACTCTCGGAGCAAAACACCTGGACCAAAACGGCCACCATAGCCAGGCATTATGAGATGTAAACAGAGTTGTGAAACAACAATGAGAAACAGCAACTCATTTAAATTTGGTCAGATGAATCCGGGCTCATAAAAGCGACTTTCAATAGATGTACCTGAATTGTTCAGCGAAATATAAAGTTTGAATCAGTGAACTATCCAAACAAGGATTGCAAAGCATAGAACTTTCATTATTTCTTCTCTCGTTGCTTTGCCCCGCCCTCGTAATTCCTGGCCAATGACTGAAGATCTTTAGTCACATGGTTTTGTTTACAAATTTTTGGTTCAAAATAGAAACGTTTAAATACAGATTAAACACAAGCTTCAGGACTTGATCCGGCCAAATTAAGCAGACTCGGACCTGACCAATGGGCTTTTTTGAATCTGAATACACCCTTAGATTTGGCACTTGTAGAAAAGTCTCCGCCCACTAGACATCACTGTGGGATCTAACAGAGATCTATTTTCTTGTTTTTATTTAATTTTGTTAGTGCAGAAGCAAGAAATTTAAGTTATGGTGGATGCAATAGTTTGCCAAGAAAATAGCAGAGATGCTCACAAGTCCTTTTCTTAAGTATTTGCTTTCAAGCTCATAAGACTATAGTCTTGGTGACAAATCTAAGTCAAGTCACTTTCAAACATGAGAGCTAATGAGAAATTGCTCCCTTGTGCCACCGGCCTCCACTGGCCAACTATTGGTGCTTTTTGGTTGGATCTTTTGCAACATAAAGAAGATGCTTCAAATATGGTTGACATCATGAATAAAACTCACTTTCTAACAACAGCATGAAACTAAACATTGTCTTATGAACAACAGTTGAATAGAAGACAGATTTTAAGTTCATTTGAATCACAGTAATTTACATACAGACATTAAGATTTCAAGATAAATTCAGATAATCTGCTGGATTTTCAAAGTAAAACCTTTTACTCTTACTTCTGGAACACACCTGGTAGGACTTAAAGTTTTGAATTTATAAAAAGTGCAAAGATCTCCACAGGTCTCATGATTTTCATGTCTTTTGTGTTGAATTATTTTTGTTTTCCAAAGAGATTATTGTACACATATAGGTGAGTTAAATTGACGGGTTTCTCACTTGTTGCTTCACAGCTGAAACTGATGGAAAAGCAGTGGTGGATAAAGTCGTGACGTCCGTGAAAGGAGGAACTCTGGAAAGCGCTGTTACCATGAGGGCCAAGCTGAACAAAGAGGGGATAATGGACATTGAAACGTATCGGTTTTGGGCACGGTCAATCACAGATGCCCCAGCTCTGCTGAACAGTGAGGTACGAAGGAGAAACTGGAAACGTTCAGCTCCATATCAGCTTGTCATAGTTAAAAGGAACTTTGACATGATTATTTTTTCCTCCTTCTAGATAGCCTAGTGGTTAGAGCACTGGTCTAGCAATG
>NC_050523.1:5055669-5135567 GCF_002922805.2 Oryzias melastigma
ATTTGTAGATGTAAAGAGCCAAAAAGAGTCGATTTAGGGTTTGGGTACCTTGTAAACCTCCAACACTCCCCAAAGGTTTTGACCATGCCAACTTCAGAAAATTTAGATTAGTAGTCAGATAAATAAGAAGTTAAAGAAGTTGAAGAAATGGTCAAATATATGAGTCTCATAGGCCAACATTTAAATACAATGATCATAATGTATGTTTTTTTTTTTTTTCAAATGCAGATTATGATGTCAGACTTCTGAAACTTACATGGTTTGACCAATCACAAAATTCAACTGTAATACCTCAATTCAACCTGTAGGGGGCATCACACAGACGATTTTTGACTACCGGTATATTGGAAAGAATTAAGCAAGTTTGTTTTAATTTGTCAAAAATGTGCCTATGACCAACAGACAGCACTTTTAAAGCCCAATTTATAGAGATCAACAGCCAAAAAAAGTTATTTTAGGGTTTGGTTACCCTTTAAAGGGTTAAGGAACTCAAGTAGTCATTGTTGGAACACTTCTTTTTATTATTATTAGGAGATAATATAATGCAACACTTTGTAAAACTGCATTCTTAAAGACAAAGGAGTGACAGTAGCCCAGCAGAATCCTTATTTTTCACCAGTACAGTGTTTCATTTGTATGTAAAAAAAAAGGTTTTTGTGCTGTTATGAACTAAATATACCTGTATTGGGCTGAAAATTCTGAGTAAAATAACTCCCATCACCCTCTCTATTCTCAGCCAGAGCCCATCTACATGCTGGTTCCACTGGCTGTGCCAGATGCAAACGCCAGGATCCAAAACCTGAAGCAGGCCACACAAGACTACGTGGCTGAATACAACGTGTGCAAATGCAAGCCCTGCCAAAATGGAGGCACTCTTGCTCTGCTGGACGGAAGGTGCATTTGCATGTGCCCCGACGTCTTTGAGGGCTTGGCCTGCCAGAACTTTAAACCCGACAAAAATAAAGGCCCAGGTAGGACACACACTATCAAAACATAACTATGTTCTTTTTTTTGTGTGTGTTAACTTTTTGAATTTTACATCAGCAACAAGACCTACTGTGAATCAGCTGGGCAACTGGTCGTGCTGGTCATCCTGGTCCAGCTGCAGCGGAGGCAAACGCAGCAGAACTCGGCAATGCAAAACAGACGGAGTCTCTGGAGCTTCATGTACAGGAGACACCAATAGTGATGAACACTGCTAAGCAAACTATGAAATATGTCCTTGGACATTTTCGTCATACAGTGAAGTACATGACATTATTTTTGTAGTGGTAAAGAGCAAAAACACATAAATGAAGGAAAAGCAAAACATATTGTTTTTGAAACTCAAGAATATAAATTTACTCCAATTAAGAAGTCGTCTGATATGTATTAAGTAAAAGCTTAAGCAGTAGCATGACAGTAATGAGGGTTTCCATCACTTTTAATTTGGTTCACATTCTTGGGTTGAATAAAGCTTCAGTTTTGATTTGAATCTCATTTTTTATGGCACGGATACATTCCAGATTTTTGTGCAGCGCTAATGAGAACCAGATGAATGCAGAAAGAGAGAAAAGCAGCACATGGGTCATGCAGAGATTTAGGTGGTGTTCTGAAACCCAAAAGGAGAATCCTAAAGTATGTGTCTTTTTACCTTTGAGCAGAATATTAAAAAAGTTTTTCGCCATGACTTTGAACAAAAATATTAACTTGAAACCTTCTTTTTTTATTGCTGGTTGTTCATCTCATTATAATAAACAATATAAAACTGAATTAAATTGACCACATTTACTTTTATAGTTTCAAGAAAATTCTCCCACTTGCTGAAGAGACACTGATGCAAGAAATCATTACTGAACTGAATATTTGTTCAGAGAACAACATTCACCCCTTTTGTTTATTTATGTGTTTGCTTTGAAACTCGACAGGCTTTACAGTAAATGACAGTGGAGGCTTTCAGTGAAAGACTTAGTCACATACACCTGTATGCTAAGTTGACCTGTGTGGGTGCTGCTGTTTTTTGGGTTGGTCCTTGGAGGGTCGTAGAGAGAAGAAGCTACACCTTAAGGGAAACACAGGAGTGTCTTGCAGCTCTCTTCAAGCTTGTACGGCCATCTTAAGGGAGGTCATGAAAATGGATCGTACGATTGTCGCATGTTTGGTAAGGGTATCCTGAAGTATTTGCAAGGATAATGTAAGTTGCACGCACCTATGAGGAATGCTGCCCCTTACCTCTTGTCACTAGTAAGATGCAAGTACTACACCTTACTAATCACGTACACAGGGTGTGCCCGTGATACATAAGTTCCCATAGGATGCACTCATAAAACTTCACTCCAATTGTCTAATTTCTTAATTTTTACTATCAGAATTTGAGCAAGAGCCTGCAAGTCGTTGTCATTCACCTTTCAGCACATCGCATTCGCCATTGCGAACCAGCTTTTACTAATTTGCACATGTGGTTTGGCAAAGAGTTTTACACCACATACCCTTCCTTTGGAAACAAATCGTTGTTTCCCGTGCACCAATTCTACACCCAACCAACCGAGCCATCCAGCTGCCAGTAGTATTACATGAATATCACTATATGGTTCCTTTCGCACAGCACTCAGAGTTCAAAGGAGTTGGAGAATAGAAAAATCTGTTTGACACCATAGTATCTTACCTACTTCACCCTTACTTACCCTTGCATGTTGTATAAGTGTTTGCTACAACCTGTCACTTGGCCGCATACCCGTAGAAAAATATCTGCGGGAAAATTTTCACTTTATAGGTTCACTAAGTGGTCTACAATCTGAATATGCTGTGCAAGCCACCTGCATGGCCCTTACAGGTTTGTTCATTATCCACCCGTCAGGGCAGTTTTTACCATAATGCTTAACTATAATATGGCTTGCTCCACATTAGTCAAATTACCTTAATAAATAAATTGTGAGAGTCAGAGCTTTATCTCCTTGTCTGGTCTCCGGTAGAAGTTATCCCTGGACTATTGACTCAATACATGTCCTGGCCTACTCAGCGCTCAGTCCCCAGATGCTCCTCACCTGGATCCCATTGACAATTATCGACCTGAGTCTTAAGCAGCCCTCTCTCAGCGCGAAGTATTGTTTGTGTCATATTGTCTCCATTGCTGAGCATAATTATTCTGACCTGACATTCTGTTTTCCTGACCCTGTTTCTATTTCGGCTCTGTTTGTCTGCTGCCTGCCCCGACCCACGCCTGAACTACACTCTCCAAATTTGGATTCCTGAAACTTCTATGCTTGTTATTAACCTCTGCCTGACTGACCATGCCTTAGCTTCATGGACTTATAGTAGTGTCTGACTCCTGCTTTGTCAACACATCTATCCAATAAACTTGCTCCACTTGAATCCAGTTGTCTGCCTGCCTGTTTGTAACAAACCAACTGAAAACTTTCAAATATTGAACAGAAACCTTGTGAGATATGTGCAAAAATGAGAGCTGATAAGTTTGAGCACAAACGCGTATCGCAATCTAACCAAACAAAAACCATCTGTTTGTCTGTTAAAGAAAGAAATGTTTGGGCTTGAATGCATACTTAAGGCATAACCGCTGGGGGTGTTGGCCCCTGGCCTTTAAGATGTCAGCATAATGGAGTAAAAGATGGGACCGTATTGAGCTCCAGGGAGACCCCATTCACCACAGACAGGGAGTCATTCTCTTAGCAGAAAGTTTTGTTCTTCCTCTGCATTAGGAGAACAGTTGTACAAAATAATGAACCCCTCTTCATCTATAGACTCCTCCTTCAGAAGCAAGAGTGTTTCTAAGATACCAAATCATTAAAAAAACACACACATACACACTTTTTTTAAATGGTACTTTTATGCAGATTGTTTTAAGATCCAAATTTGGTTTTAATCTGAATTCTGTCCTTAATGGAGGACCGAGTCAAAAGTTTGCTTTTCAAAACCTTTTAGTTTTGTTGTCTTTGCAGTTAAAGAGTAGCAGGAGGGGGATTATTTATTTTTAACAAAAGCGTGAAAGTGCGACCCCTCCGTGCCCTCTTAAGTGCCTTCACACACACACCCACCCACCTCCCCCCATCTGCTTTCCCAGGTCACTAAAGGTATTGAAGTTTTAAAGGGCTGTTATGGTGGATTACTCCACACAGCTGTCCCCGGCAGCGTGGAAATGAAGTTATGCCCCTTGTCAGCTCTGTTTTGTGTCCTGCCCTCGCTCCTCGGTGGGGAGGACGAGCTCTCTGATTGGGCGTTGTCACTCAGGGAGGTTTAAAATCCCCTCGCCGTTCAACCAACCCCTCCCCCACATCAACCTCCCATCATAAATCAACCCCTCCTCCACCTTTCCCACTAGTCTGGAACCTCCCTTCCTCAAAGTACCCTCCCCGCCTCAACCTTCAATTATTTTGGGTCACTGATGTTGAGACTTAGCTTTTACCAAATCCACGTTTTTTGTTTGTTTGTTTAAAAGCAATAATAGAAATTTGTGTTTACAAACTATTAAAGTTCTTCTCCAACTATATTTTTTTCTATTGTAAAATCAACTCCAGTGGGAATCTCACAATTCAATCATAATTCAGGAGGCAAGAATTTGATTATGAAATGGTTTTAATGTGGCTTCCAGTCATTATGTGAGTTTGAAGACATTAGATTTTTGCTGCCAGTTTTCGGTTATAAAATGAGCAGTTATTGTTGGGTTTGATTCTGTGGTGGTTGAAGTCCAAGCGTCACACGTTAATGCCAATCTGTTGATTTTTACAGCTGTTGCCGTGACTTTAGCTTTAATCTCAGTAAAGTGCTGAGTCGACTGTGTCCATGAAGAAGAGACATGAAGGGATTTTATATCTCGGCGCCAACGTTTGGAGCAACGTTTGGAGGTCTTCATTCTCCACCACAGAATTCGGTCTCAAGTCCTTTGCTTTATTTATCCTGTCCAACAACAATGGAAGTTTCTTTAGAATATCTTATATGTTTTTTGACCATTGGAAGTACTCGGAGCAGCAGCATCCAGGAACTGTGCGCTGGGGCTGCTGGGAGACACAGCGCAGTCAATACTCTGAAGATGGCTCCCGCCGGTGACCAGAGCGAGAGACAGACTCCTGTTCTGACACATACGATGCGACTTTGCAAATTTGTTATGTTCCCTACATATTTTATTTTGGTCTGACAGAACTTAGACACTGCTCGACTTTTATTCAAAGACAACTCGCTGTTAACATCGATCGTATGACTCTTCAAAAAATGTCACAGTGAAATCCCCTTTTGTTTAGTTCTGCTTGTCACTTTTACTTTAAATTCATTAAATTAATTCAAATTGTAAATTTTTGTTTTATTGAGTATTTAAAAAATCATTTCACAAATTAGAATTGTTTATCGATCGTATTCAGTGCATTCCCAGAGGTCTTTTATATATGATTATGCAGTTTTTGGCCAAAATCAAAAAGCCTGTGTTGTTTTCTTAAGACATTTTTTGCAGTAGTTCATCAGAAATTCTCATTTGAATTTTGGGCGGGAAGTTTGTTCTGCTAATTTCCCATTAGCCCTTTGTTTACACTCTCTCCCGCTAGCTTGTAGCACCTCACAAGCAAAAGGTAACATTAGAGTGGCAAAAAAAAAAAAAAAAAAATTCAAGCAATATTTGAGCTAACCCGCTGTACAGTTTTGAGTAAGATTCCATCTTAGATGAGGAAAAAGAAGACGTTAATGAATCTATTTGTCTCCAAGTGGATGCTATAGAATTGTAGTGGAGAAGGGAGACTTTGGCCCGCCATTGCAGTTAATGCGTCACAAACCTCAGCTCTTTCAAACCACTGGTTTTCAACTGCTCTTGATCCAACACGATTTGAAAAAATAAATACTTAGTTACTTACTTTTAATCTTAAATTCCTTTATTCATGTCCTCATGAGAAAAATGTTACAAGAACATGTACAAAAACAGGATTTTTTTTACACACTTCTCCATCTAAACTTTTACAATTCTATTTTTCCCCCACAAAAAAAGCGTGAGAAAAGTTAGAGGAAAAAACAGAGTTGATCATCATTAGTGTCCGGAAAACTCAAAATTCCAGGAAATCATCAGTAATTGATCTTATCCATGCAGCTGCTGCTCATCAAAGACTTCTGCTTAAGCACACATAACAAGCAGCTTCCAGCTGCATGCATGCTGCCTTTGTCCCCTCATGCTTTCCCACATCTTTGATCTTATTAAAACTGTGAACTGTGGTGGGTTATGAATGCTTAACTAACTCAGGGGGCTGTGAGCGTTTCACCTTAGAAAAACGCTCACAGCTGTGGAGAAGAACGAACGAATCGTCTCTTTAAATATTTCTGGAGAAATTTGGTGATTTTTGCTTCTCAGTTATTTTTGCTTCATGTTGGGATATATGTTTAGGTCTGTTTGGAGCAATGCTAATAATTTTAGTTATAGCAGCTTTATTTTAACCCAATGTATGTTTTTTTCCTGATTTAAATAACTGAGAGAAAAAAACTCTTAACTTTTGAATTGGATTAAAAGCAATCCAGCTTGGGCTATTTTTTTTAACTATGGAGTTAAAAAATATATATTTTGTACTTTTTTTCTTTGGACTGTCTTCTTAGGTTTGCTATTTTCCCACTATAATGTCAGAAACACATTTTTGGCAGAGTGAACATCTGTTATTAACTCAAGAATACTTTCATATGTTGGAAATTGAGAAGTGAACCACAGATCTAATATAGGGATGAAATCACTTGGAATTTTTTTAATCCAATAGGAAACACAAAAAAAGTTGAAGACAAACGTGGATTATGCCAAATATTTGACCAAAATTAGGTCATTTTCTGATATTCTACGTTTTAAAATCTAAATACTTTAGTCTAGAAAACACAAAAAAATAAAAGCTGGCAACTAAAAGTTGCTCCTTAAACAAACATTGACTCTGTTTTCTTTTCTTCAGTGTAACCAAGGAGATAACTGACTTGAAGCAGGGTGGGATGCAGCTGGCCAAGCAAGAGTTATGATGTTCAAATGAGGTTTTAGTCCAAGAACTAAAGCCCCCAGGGACTATTATGTTTTTTATTATGGGAAAAAAGCACAAAAATCCTATTTTCCTCTAAATCCAAAAGCTAATTGAGAACATTTGAGGGGAATCTGATGTTTGAAGCCCAACAGAAGACGATTATTCATCACTATTTCCAGAAAAGCTAATAAAATTTCAGTTTTTAATGCTTGGGTCAAATAACTTACCTCTTAAATGGGCAAAAGTAGACTTATTTTTCAAATAAAATAGCTTTCTTTTGGTTGAAGACGTACTATGATTGCTGTTCCGATACCAACAATTCCTGATCAGCTGTGCTAAGGGGGTCAGCGGGAGCGTTGAACTCTCCCACATCACTCCTGTGTCTTCCTCAAGCACAGCTGTCAACAGACACTCCGACCCCCCCTCTCTTCACCAGAAGAGTGACAGAGAAACAGCGTGAATGAAGTGCCCCTGCATTGTTCCGCTGCACCATTTTAGTCTTTGGCATCTGCATGACAGAGGTGCCACTCGACTCCCCATCCAATCAATGGCCTCCAGGACTTAACTCTTTCTCCTGAAAAGACATGGCTGCCATCAATGGTTTCAAGAGGCGCCGTAGAAATCTGCACCGTGACAACATTTAACGACAGAGAACTCCATAAAGGAAAGTTAAAACTGCTAGATTTTACTTTGGGAATCTTTTATATATTAAATCAAATAGAGAAGAAAGAAACACTGGAACGATTAATTGATTTATGTCATCCAAAAAGATCAATCTGTCTGAAGCAAGAGGATATCAAATCGACCTTTATCAATATAAAATGTTTCAAAATAAAATAAATCGATATTGGAATTTACCATTTGGATTTATAGGTTTATTTTAGTATAAACGTCTTTCAACAAATACAAGAAATCTGGAAAACTTCACATAAACTCACTGAAAAAAGTGAAAAATTGGATCAATTAACAAAAGTTTTGTAATTTGTTACATTTTAAATGATTAGTTTTGCCTATAATAAAATTTCTGAGTTAACGGTTTACTCAACTTACTATGTCATTTGATAAAAACTAATATTTCTACATGTAACAAATTGCAGAGCTTTTGTTAATTGATCCAATTTCTGAGTCACACTTTTTGCATTTTTGGCTGAAGAATTGTTCAAAATAAACCAAAATTGACCATGAATTGACCATTGTTTAAATGAATTATTACCTCTATACTAAATACAGCATATATAACAGAATAAAGTGAAAATCCCTTTAAAATATGTTTATATAATATTCATGTGTACTAAAATGTCAGTCTAAGTTTTAGATTAATTCACAAACAAACATTTTTGTGACATTTTGCACAACAAAAGACAAAATAATCACTTAAAGAGGAAGGAACCAACATTTTATTCCTTCTGACATTCATCAAAGAACAAGTGTCACACTTTTAAGAGCTTTTTTCACAGATCTGCAGGGGTCGTCAACTTTGGTTCTTTTCATTGGACTAAAGAGCTTATAGGCACTTTTAGGTGTAAAAAGACAGAAAAACTCTCCTCAAAGAATAACTTTAGAAAACATTTAGAGTCAAGCAATGTGAGGAAAAACTTTTAGATGCCTTTGGAAGCAACAATGATTGTCAGGGTGTGAAAGAGCGTCAGAAAAGGCGCAGAAGCGCACGCGTTTTCCACATTTGGATAATCCCCCGGGTCGAAATAAACGTCCTCTGCATCCTCCTCAGAGTCGGCAAACCCGCTGCCCTCTCCGAAGCATAAAGTCCTCATGCTCACTTTGATGTACTCGCAGATGTTCCTCTCTGCGCCGTCGCACACGCACGTGTCCAGCTGTTGCGCTTTGGGGATGGAGTGCATGTCCGCTATGGTCCTGCGGCAGCTCTCCGTGCACATCTGCCCCCCGAACAGCTTCCGGCAGTGGAACAGGTAATCCTTCATGGCAGAGCTGCAGGCCGGGTCCAGCCCGCACTGCAGCCGGGCCTCCGTGCAGCCCATGGTGCTGGTCCGCGGCACGCACGGCTCGATGGCCTGCTTGGTGCTCCTGCAGCGCGGGTCCGCGGCGCAGTCGCAGTCCTCCAGAGCCGGGCCGCTCCGGGTCAGATTGAGTTGGATCAGGGAGGAGATGCAGTGGCTGGGACACTTCCTCCGCTCACCGCTGAGCACGGACGCGCACGCGTAAAGGTACTGGTCGTACGCGTAATGGCACTCCGGCTCCGCGTGACACTTGAAGATGGCTTTCCAACAAACCAGACGGTGGTTGGGGTTCGGGGACCCGAAGCAGACCCCGAGGATCAGGATAAGCACGACCCATGCCAGAAGGGGCGCGCGCTCCATCAATGAGGAGGACGAGATCATTTCATCAAACATTTGATCCTACAAAACTGTTCCAAGGCGTCTCCATGGTTCCCCATCGCGTCAGCTGCATGAAGAATGATCTCCACGGAGAGTTTCTTTCCAGTTCCACTTCCTCCAGGATCATTTCCCCTCACGCAGGAGCAACAACTGAAGCCCAAACTTCTTCTAAAGTTAAAATCCGCTTTTCCTAAAACGGAAATCACTGCAGCTGCGTGGGATTGGTCATCTGCGCCGCAGGGATTCAGTCCTCATGTGCGGCGGTGACGCAGACGCAGAGCGGGGAGCGGCTGCAGCCGGAGCTCCATCAGACTGCAGAACCGCTGAGAGTAGGGGGGGCGTTTATGGGGAACCAGCTGCTGACGTCACCGCAGGATTTGAATACACACCCCTTCAGACACCACAGGAAAGTTCAGAGAAACTGCTGAAAATAGTGTTTTTGTGGGTTTTAACCATAGACTGTAAAAATAATTATTAATAATAATTAATAATTAAGAGTAAGAATCCCTGCTCAAACGCAGTTTTCCATTTAAAATATTGCAATGTTTTACTTTAAAAAAGCAAAAAGGGTTATAGCACTGAATCAAATGTTAGTTTCCTCAACGAGTAAAAATCAGGGAAAAATGTTCCAGCTGTAGTTTTAGCGGAAAACATTCTGACAGGAAGGCCCCAAACTTTTATTTTGTTAGTGCTCTTGAGCGAAAACTCATCTGATGGTTTTGCGAGCGCGAGTTCTGCAGCACAAATCACTGCGACATTTGTGCTTGTGGTTTTAAGGAAAGATCCCGCTCTCGTTCTGAATCAGGCTCTACGGGATCGTTTGACATTTTACTGACATTTGGAGGCTTCCAGCGCACAGTCTGGGTATTTTGGCTAACAGAAACACACTGTAAAAAAGAAATGTATTTCTCTCACTTCTGATGGAAAAACAGGGCTGGTAGGATGAAAACTGGCCTTAAGGGCCAGTTATGGAAACATTTTTTTACTCTTTTTTCCGCTGAATATGTTCCTCATTCTTTTTGCTTTCAGTAGATAAATGTGCTTATTCAGGAACTAAAAGGTAATTTTTTTTCAGTCTTTATGTTACTTTAAAAAATATAATTAAAGTTGTGATGTAAATAGAACAAAGAAGAGCATGCTGGATATTTGCTCAATTAATCTTCTATCATACATTTATTTTCCTAACACCTTATATAGATTAAATCTAATATTTTATAGTAATTTGGTTGTTTTCCAGACCAAAAGGAAAACACTCGGGAAGTGAATTTAACACAGGTGTGCAGCACACCTGGGATTTTACTACATTAAACTTGAACAGTATAGCATTATAATTTATTTTAAATCTGTTTTTTTTTATCTTTATTGCCATTATTACCATTTGTTGCTGAGACGGAGTGGTCGACCTCTAATTGGAAGACTCCAGGTTTGATTCCTGCCTGTTTCAGCATCAGATCTGTTATTTTGATGGTCACTCCTCGAGTAACTGACAGTTCTCGAGAAAAGAAATAACAAGTGTCCTGTTTATGCTGTTCATCAAGGTTCAGTAGAATCAGCAAACACTTGTACATCTCTTGTACCTCAAACCAAGTACTTACAAAATGTGGTTACCTTTATTTTTTTTTTTTAGTTTTTCACATTTTTGTTAAACTGTGCCAGTAATTTATTTTATAAATAAAGTTTCTTCGGGTTTGACTTAACACATAGAAAATGCTTTACCTCCGGCTCCATTTTTACGCAGTACGGGCGCCGCCATATTGGAGCCAGTCGACAGCAATAGGTCTGAGTCACGTTTCTATGACAACTACTGTCGCCAATCATGAGTGAACTTGCTCGAAGTTCTTGCACTGAAAGTGATTCGGGATAATCTGACAAACATACGTTTAAGGTGGGGCCAACAGGAACCACATGCTTTTACTGAAGCATCTGATTGGTCCGTTTATAACTTGTAGTAAAAAAAATAGGATTAGCAAGAGGATGTTAAGAAAAATGGATCAGAGCAAAAATGGTTATTCTAATACAATGACTGAGTAACAGCTGTTTATTTCTGTAAGCACTTTCTTTGCCTGAAGCTATGGGTGAAACAAGCCCCAAGTGAGTCAGTCCTGGGCTTTTTTTTTGCGTTAAAAAAAAGTTTAAACCCTTTTGGAGTCACAAGGTTGCTGGAGCCTATCCCAGCTGCTGTTGGATGAAGGCGGGGCACACCCTGGACTGATGTCTCTTCCAGGGTCACACATTCACACCTTAGGGACAGTTTAGAAGTACCAAATAATCTATGAAGTATCGCATGCGTGCGTCACACAAGGTCCCAGCTGGGATTTGAACCAAGGCTTTCTCACTGTAACGTGAAAGTGCTAACCACTGCACCACCATGCAGCCTCCCCCCCAATGAGCACATGTACTTTTTTTCTTACTTCAATATCTATAAATTCTTCTCTTTCTAAAGAATTCCCATTGGGGACTGCTGGGAAAATACCAAATTCTTCTCCATTGAAAAAGATGGAAAAAAACAGTTCTTCACTCAGATGCATTACATAAAAACACACAGCAAGCCTAACAGAAATGTATAAAAAGATGAATTGGAGCCATTCCAGAAAAACAGAACCTATCACATCACCAACGTATCCACTCAAAGATCTGGCACCTCTCAAGGGACCCCAAATTCTAATTAAAGAGATTAGGGAGAAGTCAAAACAAGCATCAAGGAGGGTTTTTTTTTTCTGTCAAAAATTCCCTTTCTCTCATCCAGTTGGCATTCCAGCCCGACTGTCTGACTGCACTTTCGATTTAAGTCGGCATCAAAGTGGAAATGACAAAAAGCCCAAACGCTGCTCTGCAGCCGTCTCTTAAGGTCCATGAGAACCTGACATCACTGCAAACCGCCGAGACCAAAATCAGCACTTGAAGAGAAACGTTGCTTTTCTTTTGCTGAAAGCGGCAATTCTGCGCTTTTGTGTACCTCCAACTCTCCTGTGAGTAAAGCTCAACAAGGCTTTCTTGTCCGTAACAGAGAACGTGCTCCAGAACTTGGCCAAGACACACTTGGATTTCACTTTTAAGGGGTTCGTAATGCGTTGCAGAACCAAAAATCCAATTATGGCTGGAGGGAGGCCAGATAAGAACAATGGACGGATTCAGTGAAGCCTGCAGCTGCTCCCCCCACCACGACTGTGCCTCTTAAATTATATCTCCATACATTCTTCTATTTATGCCAGGGTTTTCCGACTTCAATGCAAGACTCGGACTCCCTTCTTCTCATCTATTTCAAACTGCATGAAGATATGTTAACAACATGTGATGGTGTTTCCAGAATTGGAATGCGGTTCCCTGGAGCCGATTCGTAAATACTCATGCAGAGACAGACATACTCCTCAGTTTGTCTCCGCTGCTGTCAGAAGTCATTACACAAACAGCGCTGCCAGAGTAATTCACTCGGGTTTGGACTCAAGAGCTCCCAACCCAGAGAGAGGCCAAGAGAGAGAGGGGAGTTAGGAAAAACAGGGGATAAGAAATATGTGTCAAAGCTTTTTTTATTGTTGTTTTTTCCATCTGCACTTTTGGCTCGTAAATATTCTCCATTGTTCATTTTTCTCCCCTCAACATAAAAGTCATAACTCATTTTTAGGGAAACAACTGAAGGACTTTTTGTTGGCCTGCAGCTCTGACAACAAATCGACATTTTTTGTGTTTACTGTACCTACGGTGGCCCTGAAGTACAAATCGAGGTATAGGGAAGCTGTTACTAACTGCGTTTCTATGACATATTTGTGCAAAACTTTATTGAAATGTCAAAAAAACACTTAGTAAAACATCATTACATAATTTTTTTCTCAAATATTGTACTTAATACTGTACTGACATTGTGTTAAAAAACAATTGTCATTATAAACAATGCGGGTGCTCATGACATTTTACACATGCACAAAACATTTTTATGGAAAAACTATTTTTTCTACAGAATTACAGACACACAAACAGTTATTTTCACTGGTACAAAACCTTTTTATGGATGTACAATTTATTTTGATAAGTACAAAATATCTCATAATAAAATATTTTTATGGACGGACATCTTTTTAAAATAGATTTTTCTCAATTCTGTTTTTACTCTGTTTTACTGTTAAGCAAATTATTAATTTTATCTTAAAATGTGTTACATAAATAAAAATCATTATTATTAATACTTCTGCTGCACATCTCGCTTCATATGTCAACCATAAGTTTTCACTCTGTAGCAGTGAAAAAAATAAACATGCAGACTTTTGCTTTTCTAGCTAATCTAAATATTGGCTTTGTAAACTGTAATCATCCAGCGTCTGAATAAACAAGTTGTGCTTGAAAAATGTTTGTGTGTCTCACGAGGTTTGTGACTGCTGACGCTCACAAACAGCCGTCCACAAAGGAAGAGGTCTCACCAGACTGGATGGATCTGATCCAGAGATGTGGAGCAGCATAATTTATTGTTTAGACTCCACATATATAGAAAGAAGCTCGACGAAAAGAGCTGAACATCCAGTTTTCAACCAGAAAACTGCTGCTTTTGTGATTTTGGTTGATTTAACTTTTTTATATTTTGGGCTTTAATGACCTACTCCAGTGAATATCATGTTTTTAAAGTGTTCTTGTTGGATTTTCATTTTAATTTATACATAGTTTGTCTCCACCATGAGAAAAATGCTACAAGAACATGTTAAAAAGACGATTTTCATTGGAGTGAGTCTTTAAAGAGAGCGTGTCATTTAAGTGTCATAACTTCGCACTTTATGTTTAAGTGTAAATGTTGACCGGTAAGAGCTATCATAACATTAAGAAGACCACTTTCTTTCATTTATGATTTTATGTTTAAATTATAAATTGATATTTCAAATTTAACAGATGGATGTGATTTTATTTTTATTGTCCTTTTTTGTCAGCCCTCGCTACATAAACTTAGCCAAACATAAAATCAATCAGACAGTTCACCATATTTGGTCCAGATCGAGTCGTAAACCTTGCATTTGGTCCGGATCTACTGGAGATTTCTGTTCTGGACTAAAGCTTGTAAATAAAACCACATGACTAAAGATCTCTTCAGCCATTGGCCAACAGTTACGGGTCAAAACAAAAAGAGAAAGATGAAGATGCTGCATTTGGCAATACTTGTCAATACCAGCAAGTTGTCTTATGATTGCTTTACTTTTTGTAAATAGTGTATAACAGGAATTTGATGTTTTTGAAAGAATATTGCAAAAAAGAATACTGCCGTAAAGAGGAAAATGAAATGAAAAAACAACAGTTTGAGCTTTTAAGTCTATTATACTGTTCATTTATAATTAACCACAAAGTGATATTTTGATCACACATTCGGAGTATTCTTCTAAAATTCTGCGCTCTCAGTACCATCCGCTCCCATATGAAAACAAGTGTGTTCTCACATGCTGATGTCACAGAGTGAGAACGGCCCATTTAAGTTCTGATAGCTCCGCCCCCAGGTCAGGCACAGTTGTGCAGATGCTGAGTGTATTTATGTCGTTTGGATTTTTTTAGCGGGAGAAGCGCCAAAGTTTGGGCTTTAGGATGGCGTCATGAAATGGGCGGCACCCACACGCAGCGGGAGGCGGAGCCTCAGGAATTGACTTGTTTTACTTCCTAGTTGGAAAAAACTAACGAAAAATGACTAATATTTCATAAATAATTTGTTTTTTAGTGTTCCAAAGGTAAAATATGATCACATATATGAACATAGTTCACTCTGAAAAGCTTAAGAAAATCATGGTATGGCCCCTTTAAATAAAAACCCAAAACTTAAATTCAAGTTGTTGCAGTTTTCAACTGTTGAATGGATTTAGTTTTATTCTGATCACACATAAAAAGATAATCAAATTTTTTCTTTGTGCAGCTTTTGGTTCAGGCATGAGCCATCTTTTTTCTTGTTTTGTGAAGCCTCAAAGTCCTTACAGATGCAGATTGTGGGAAGTTTCCATTTTCAATCTATACTTTGAACACACATAGTAGTTTGGGTAAAGGACACAAGCATCTTTTCCATTTGTCTTTATTTAAAAAATACAGGGTATCTCTCTACAAATAGCATGCAGTACTAGGATGTAATTAGCCCAGTGTGAGGCAGAGTGTCTGGATCCTCTTCCTCCTTCAGTCCTGCGGAGAGACGGGATAAAAACAAACCGGAATGTCATCAGTTGTGATTTCTCTGAGCCACCACCGGACCGAACCGTCTTCTGGTGTCGTTTTCTACTGAAACTACCTCATTTGTGATGCTTCTTGTAGATGGAGATGTACTCTTGCACATCATCCGGGGATCCCAGGACCACAGGCACTCTCTGGTGGATGGATGTGGGCTGGATGTCCAGAATGTTCTCCGAGCCGGTCGTGGCCACGCCTCCTGCCTGCTCCATGATGAAGGCCATGGGGTTGCATTCGTAAAGCAGCCTCAGCTGAAAACAAGAAAGATGGTGAAGAAAAATGTATTTTTTTTAATCACTTTTAAATTTCTTGAGTGCTTCTCACCTTTCCCTTGGGACTCTTGACATTTGCAGGATAGAGAAAGATCCCTCCGTACACCAGCGTTCGATGAACGTCGGCCACCATTGAACCGATGTACCGACTGCCATACGGTGCGGAGCCATCCTGGATTTAATACACTCATTTTTTATTAATCAAACGTTTATAAGTCATTTTCATTATTCTGTTTTTATCCTCGACTTTACCTCTGGGAATTTCTTCTTCTGGAGATACTCTGTCACATCTGGGTAAAACTGTTGCGCATATCCTTCATTCAAACTGTAGATTTTCCCCTTTTTCTTGATTTTAACGTCTCGATCCACCAGTATGAACTCCCCGATCGCCTAACAGAAATCACGCAGGGGGAAAAATACACAATGTTAGCTTGTTGAACAAAATCTGAGCAAAGCTTTCAGGGAAATCTTACGGGGTCGAGCATGAAGCCGTTCACTCCCTGACCCGTGGAGAGAACCAACATGGTGGCGCTGCCGTACAGAGCATAACCAGCAGCCACGATGTTTCTGCCCGACTGCAGTGCATCCTTCTCACACGGATCACTATTGGTGGTCTGTGGAAGCAACACAAATGTGGGACAGTGACTATTTTACTGTGAATAATCCAACTAACAACTTTATACTTACTTAGGGTTAAATTTATTTTCTTATTTCTTTGCCTTTCCATGCAGAATGCACATTATGAAAGAACAGACTTTCAAGTTCTTTGAAAATTATGAGTTTCTCTTTTTAATTTCCCACTAATTACAAACAAATGGAATATTATTCTGAAAAAAAGGTTATTCTGCTTTAGTGAAATCTCTCAAAAAATCGGACATCTTTAAAACTGGTTCACATTTTTTTAAGTGTAGCTTTTTCGAAGCTCAAATTTATAGCATAAAAAATATAAAAATAATTTTCTGTTGGAAGAAAAAAAACAATTATTGTTTAGCTTGCTATCAACAGAGCTTCATTTTTTTAGCAGCCGTCCCGCTAAGCAAAACTTTTGGAATTCATTTAGTTTTGTCCATCCTTACAGGGCCCCCAAAAAATTTGTTGAAAAAAAAACAAGAAAGATCTCACTTTAACCTAAAAAATTGTCATTCAAAACTTTAATAACTACATTGAAATAAACTCATTCAAATTTGAAAAACCTTGTTTTTCGAAATTGATTTCCTGTTATAGACAAATATTGTGTGAAAGTTAATTTTATGAATTTTTATTATTACTAATCAAAATGGTGCTTAGACAAAAGTGTATTTTTATGGATATGTTATAGTTAAAAATCTGACTGGATATCTTTTTAAAATGGTCTGTGCCAGTTTCTTTGGCCATTTAATAATAATGATCAAATTAAAAAAAAAATGAAAAAACAACATTTCACTTCAGAAATCAAAATAAAATTCCAGAAACCAAAGTATTATTCCAGGAAAATTAATCAAAATAAAAAGGAAACATTTCAAATAATTTCCAGGAGTCGAAATGAAATGTTAAAAAAATGAAACACAATAAGAAACACGAAAAGGTCGGTATTTTAAGACATCATTGATTTGAAGATGATGTTTGTTCACCTTTTATCCTAAAGTTATTTGGTATGAAGCGTAATCTTCTGATCATTGACTGTATGTAAGAACTGGACTGAGCAACCCCTACCCCTTGAGTTCCAAACAGGAAGTACCCGCTAGTCCCAAAAAGCTGAAATCCTCTTGAATTTTATTGAGAAATAAGCAGCTATTCAGTCATTCTGTTTGCCAGAATAGCCATTCTTGCTCTGCGACATATTTTTAGTTAATTCAACAAATCAGATGCTTCAATAGAAGTAGGTGGTCTCACATCAAACGTTCAAAGTGTTTGATCAACCGATTTTCCTGAGACGCTTTCAGGGAATGGGGCGTGGCCTTCAAACATGCTCGGAGAGCGTGGTTGCCATGGAAATGTAGACCAAGACTACGACAGAACAATCTCAACTTCCTGACAATGTCTGGTTCCAACATGGCGACGGACATATCGTGGAAATATAGCCAGTGAATTGACTTCACTTAGTTGGAACCGGGAGTAATTTATGTGGCTGATGTCACACTTGATCTGTCCAGTTCTCTATGTACAGTCAATGCTTCCGACAGAAGATATTTCTTCAATCTTCCTTCTACAGCCACAATAAAAGTTAAGTGATTTTTTCATCCACTCTTCTGCTTTCTCTCTTCATTTTTTTTAGCATTTTATTTTGATTTAATCGTTTTTCAAAACGTTTTTTTTTTTTTACCTTTTGGTTTCTGAAATTTTGTTCCGATTTATTATTTGTTTTGCTTTTTTAAATTGTGATCTTCAATATGTTTTTGCGTCGATGCGATTTGAACTTCAGGGCCACCGTACTACTGTGGGCACCTCCCAGAATGATTTGATCCTCGTCACACCGACCTTTTTGTAGATGGCAAAAATCGTCCCGATGGAGACGAGGCAGTCGATGTTGGAGGAACCGTCGAGCGGATCAAAGCACACGATGTATTTTCCCTGAAAGCAGCAGAATGAAACAATGTCACGCAAACATGAATCCAGGTGGTTTTACTGTCACTCAAGTCACACACTTGCTTATCTGGTTCCACGATGAGGGCGTGCTCATCCTCCTCCGAGACCAGGACGCAGGAGCTGAAAGAGGACTTGATCATGTTGATGACTAGATCATTGGACAGGATGTCCAGCTTCTTCACCTGGTCTCCAGTCACATTGGTGCTTCCTGCGATGCCATACCTGACAGGAAGGAGGAGCAGGTGTTTTCAGTCACATTGACCTCTGGAGGTTAAGCATGAAAACTACACCCTACCATGTACGATTAAAAACCTTCAACTTTCACAGAGTCCTACTCACAGGTTGGCAATCCCAGCCTTCCTGACAGCAGAGGAAATGGCTTTGACCGCCGTGCAGATGGAGTTGAGCAGGTTCGTCAGCTCTCCCGTTCCATGGGCCTTCCTGCCCTCCTCCAGGACAAACCTGGTGAGCGTCAGCACGTTGGTGTCGAAAGCTGCTTTCTCAGACATTTTTTCTGGCAGGTGGAGGGTCCCAGTGTGCAGGCGCTGGAGCTGACAGAGACTGCAAACTCAAAAAGTGGACTCTAGAACGGAGATATGAGGATGAGGAGGGGTGTGAAGCTCTTCCAGCCAATGAGGTGGCTGGTTTGAACGCTGCTGTGACTCCGAGCAAAGTTCAAAGGTAGTGTTGTTTGGAAGAGACAGCTTAATTCAATCAGTAGGTTAAAAAAAAGATATTTCTTAAGGTTTACTGAATTAATTATACAATTTCAAACATATTTTTCCAAACATTCATTAAAATCTGAAGGTCTTTCTTTCATCTGAGCTCTACTTGACTTTTTAAATCCTAGCTACTAAGATTGTTTAAAAACTTTTAATCGACAAAATACAAAAAAATCAATTAAAGATGTCTCCATTTACCTCTTGCTAAGCACTTTTTCACAATTTTCTGCTAGGATGCCTCACACATGCCCTCTCTGCATGATCCTGAGGGAGTGTAAAGTTCATATCTTGCAGATGAGGACCCTTGCTCCCGCGTATGTGGTCATGTTTATCTTTATTTGAATCAATGGTTAGTTTTTGCATTAATATTTGCAGCAAAATATGAAGGATTTTTGTTTTTTAAGATGTTTTCAAGTAAATTCTTTGCACATAATACCTAGCTAACCTGAAATCACAGATTGTTCCAATCAGTGAGGAGACTAAAGAAACGGAAAAGTTAATTTTTAAACTTTCAGATAAAGATGAGAACAACATCTACAAAATTTGATCTCACTAGAATTTTGACAATTACTTTGATGTATAAACTTGTTTTATTTTTCACATAGAAAGACCAGTGGGAATTTTATTGGGGAAAACATGTTATTTAACCTGCAAGTGCAAAAAGTAGTGTTGTTCACAGTTTTTCCACAGGGTGACGCTGTTGAGTTAAAATCCGAAAAGTTTGGAAATTACCAAAAGTTCATTTGAGTTTATACCTCAACTACAACTAAAAAAAATGTTTGGTTTTTTTCCTTATATTGTATTATTTTAAAACAAACAACAATTAGTAACAAGATTTTTTAATTTTCAATAGTTAAAACTGTTGCTTTTCTCTCTTTTCTATAAAAAAAACTATATTTAAGGAAAAAAAGTCTAAATATTTTTAGAATAAAGTTGTGAAATGATAATTAAATGTCCATATTTTTTGGAAATAAAGTCATAACATTATGGCAAAAAAGTCTGAAATTTGCCAAAATAAAGTCATAAAATTTGGAGAAAAAATGAATGAGAATAAAGTCATAAAACAATGACAGAAAAATTTACATTTGTTGGCAATAAAGTTGGAAATTATCAGGAAAGAAAATTCAGGGAATAAAGTCATAGATGTGTAAATAGAACTAAGACAAAAAAAAGTCTAAATTTGACAAAAATATAGTTGCAAAATGAGTATAAAGCTGTACTATTCTGAAAAAAAATCATAAAGTTATGAGTATAAAGTCATAAATGTATGCTTCAACAAAATATAATTTTACAAGGACAAAGCCAGGCTTAAAAAAAAATAAAATGTTATATTTAGCTTTTGAAAAAGGGGTTGGGCATTCATAGAATCTCAATAAATCGGCTTTACTGTTTTGATAAATGTATACATTTATTTTCATGAATTTACAACCTCATTTTTGATGAGGGATGACCTTTGCAATGTTAAAGTAAAACATTTTAAATCGCAAACTTACAATTTTATTATTTATATTTAACATTTTTACATCTTTCTCTTATTTTGTTCCCATTTTACAACTTTGTTACAACCTAAACTATTCCTTACTTTACACTATTTTCAGATTAAGGAAGATAAGATTTTTTTTTAAAGTTACAAACAATACTATACTAATATCCTAGTAACTTATTTTTTTAGCTAGTTTTTGAGACAAGTAATTAAACTGAGAAATGTACCTATTTATTTGTCTGCATCGGTACTGTAGTACTTTGTTTTTTGTTTTCTGTAAAAGTACACACAGGAAATGGTTTAATACATTAAATTATTCAGATTTTAAATAGATATATTCAAAATGACCACAAGATTAAAAACTGTACTGTGTGTTGAATTTCAAATATTATTATTGGCCATAATTTATTTTGCTTTAAATATTTAGCCTATTTTGTTTAAAAAAAAACAGTGTAGGACAATAATTTTATATATCAAATCCACCAAATTAATTATTTTTATTCATAAAAAGTTTAATTAAATAATTAAACATTTATATATGTTCTAAAATAGCAATTATTTGTAAAATATACATTTTATTATTATTTTTTTTTAAAAACGATATTTTCAATATTGTCTCACAAAATTATATTTGTTTCTGGTGTTTTTGATATAAATTAATCGCTTCAAATATGAAATAATAATGGAGCTTCACAGCTTTACATCCATTAAAGTGGGCCAGCAGAAGAATAGATTAATATTTTAGTGAGGACCGCTCAGCACCTGACCGGCTCCCCGTCAGGTGAGCTCGCCTCAGGAGCAGTGAAAGTCAAACGCGCATGCGCACTGTGACGCCTGCTCCATTCGGGAACCTGAGCTAAAAAGGTGAAAAAACAACGTCAAAATGAACGAGAAATGCAGCTGGTAGGTTTATCGACTTTAAAAATACTCTATTTTACATTCGAAAGGTAGTATAACTATGTTTAACTACTTTAGTTAGCTTTGTATAACCTAAAAAAAAAAAACAGACTGCTTCTGCACAGGTAAGTGACTCTTCTAAGTTTAACTAGCTATGGTGGTAGTCAGTTTTAAATTCTTTTAAAAAGTACAAAAACTATAATTTTGCAGCTCTTTATGGCGTATTAATTAGATTACATGGATGCAAATTTATCTAGCTGCGCTTTTTCTCGTACTGGCCACTAGGGGGCAGATTTGGGCTGCATTTAGACTAGAAAAAAGGATGAATATTTTTGCACGTCATTTACTGTTATCATAAAAATATTTACGTTTATTACACAAAATATTCAGTATAGCATTTGATTATATATTCGATTAATTCAAAATGTTAATAGGATCTGCATTCAAATGAAGTTTTGAAATTTTAATGTGTTAAAAAATACATTATTGGTTAAATTGCATGCATGAATACAAATTATTATTTGCATACATGCCTGCATTTAGAAAAAATCATACAATATTGTGCATATAAATGTATGCATAAATACATAAAAATTGCATATTTAGTTTTCTACTTTTTATGGAGCCACTCCTTTGTGCTAGAAGATTTAGCATGTTTCATTCATTCTTTCACTAATAGAAGGAGATTTTTTCCTAACATTCTCACTATAACTGGACACAGTAATCCTTTCCTTAAAATGGTTCAGTTATCCTATTCCATTTGCAGAAAAACAGCCACAAATCATAGTTTTCCACCCCTATGCTCGGTGTTCTAGGGATTCATTTTAGTTTTATATGACCAAATAGCCTTCTACCAATCACTCCTTTGGATACAGACAGGTCTGGACATGTGCTGGTTTTGGAGCACTGCAGGATTAGAATCTAGAACGATGTTTGTTACTGATGGTAATGTTTGTAACTGTGGTCCCAGCTGTCCTCAGGTCATTGACCAGTTCCCACAGTGCATTTCTGGGCTGTTTCCTTATGAATTTCACTGAGATCTTGCTGTGTAACTCTTGGTAGTTGGAGATCGTCAGTGATCTTGTATTTCTTGCTCCAACAGTCGATCTCTTTCTCCAAGCTGCTATCTTATCGTAGATGGTTCATCACAGTCTCGTTCAGTTTTACTGCTCATTTGACAGCTCAAACTCACCTGTCTTGGTGAAGTCTAACTGTTTAAGGGTGTGGACAGGTGTCTCTTATAGATATAACCACTTCAAGAAGGTGACGTGAACACAGGTAACCATTGGAGGATAGTAGAGATTCTTACAGAAAAAGTAACATATGTGTTACTGTTAAATACATATTTCTGCACCCCTATGCAAGTAAATTATTATAACTAGTATTATTTGCCTTTTAAAATCATTTAAAAACATTAATATGCTAATCCAGTTTGAGTTTGCAATTTATTTCTTACATGGATAAACACAATTCAGAAATTTTTCTTTTTTTTTTACAAACAGCTTTCATAGAAACACTCATTTAAAACTAACTTAAATGTCTTTTATTACACATTTTTAAAAGAGAACTATTATGAAGACGTGCTCCAAATAAAACTGTGTTATTGAGCTGTTTTTTTCATGATGAGGGACAAAACAAAACAACAAATAATATTAAAACTGAGTTTCTGTGAGGAAGTGATGGTGGAGGAGACCAGGAACTTAACACATTTAATAAAGTAACCAAAACGTGACAAAAATCCATGAAGAACAAATATAGCAGAACAAAAGAGAGCCAATGACCCAACAAAGAAGAACTGAAAACCACACACTTCCATACACTGAGGTCGATGAACTAAATGAAGACAGCTGTGGGTGATTAACCTGAACATGATGAGACTGACAGGAAAACAGAACATGACAAATACTAAGCATAGAATCATGACAGTTTCTGAGTATTTCTTCATTTAAATCAGGAGCAGAAAAAAATCCTGCTTGAAAAAGCTCAAAACCCAAACCTAACATTAGTGGTGCAACAAAAATGGCAAGCAAAATTGGTGCTATCCAGATGTACAGCTTTGAGCCAGATTTCAGCTCAGAAGAGGAAAACAAAGACATTAATGGATCTTTTTGTCCATAAGTGGGTGTATCAGAATGGAGATGAGTAGGGAGATTGTGGTCCGCCTGTAAAGCTGATTTTTTTTTCCAACTCCTGATCCCCAAAGGTTTGAATAAAGAAATATTCAGAAATTTGATTTAAAGCTAAATTTTCTCTTTATATATATCATCACAAACATCTCACAAGAACATGTTAAAACACCATTTTCATCAGAGCTGGTCTTTAAATGCAGATTATCCTGGAAATTAGTCTTTTTCAAATATTTAATGCATCTTTGTGATTCATTCTGATGACAGGTCACTTTGCTTTCTGTAGAGACGACTTTCCTGTTGAAACCTCCTGAGGAGACGATGGGTTTGGTTTGCTAAGGACGGCTTCTGTCCTCTTATAAATTCCAGTTCGTTCTGTAGTTTTGCAAGTTTATTTCTTTTTTTTCAATAACAGTGGGGGATTTTTTTTTAAGTTTACTTTGTATGAGTTGATGAACCTGATTAATAAAGTCGAGAAAAGGTGACTGCAAAGAAAATGGTTGCGACAAAAATATATCAAAAATAGTAGTGAATAAAAATAAATAGCCCAAACGTCCCTCTCCTTCTCAATCACCAGTGCAGGTGAATAGATGGTTGTCAAGCCAAGTGTCACTAATTATCAAATTAAAAAAGCAAAATATACAAAAACTGCTAAGTAAATGAGGAAAAAGTGGAAAAAAAATCATTTTTAGGCTCCTAAGTTTATGAAATAATAATAAAAAAGGTTTTATATGACTGCAGATTCATTTTGAAACCTTTTTATAGTTTCTAGTTGAACAGTTAAGTCATACATGATTTTTTTCAGTTGATTAATAAGGTTTGTTTTTGATTGCCTGCTTTAAAAATCCCAAACTTCCTTTTTTCTCACGTTTACACACAAAATCCTTTGAAAATGCTGCAGAAGAAAACCTAAAGGAAGGCTCTTTAAATCATCCTGGGAACCAAAGCTGCTTACTGATGGGAAAGTGATATGACATAGCGCTGCACCAAGTCAAGGTTGTACACTGAGGCTTATCATTTTCCTCCCTGCAGTTTTGCAGAATTAACTGGGATGTGGTCGGGGATTGCATTTCCACTAAGGCAGCAGTGTAAGTTTAGCTGTTATTGACTCGTGGACCCGCACCCAGACAGGAGAAGTTGCAGATAAAAGAACAAAGAATAATGTGAAGGAATAATACAGTTCTGTTTTGTTTTTTCAGACTTAGATTTCTGAACCATTTGGGTTATTCTGAAACACCGTCATGGCTCAACGCAGCTACACACTGAGGCTTTGTCCAGGTAAGGATTGTGATGAAAAATGACCAAACTGTGAACATTTTAAGCATATTTTCATCCTGTTGGTACAAAAAGACAGCACAGCAGTATTTTTTCAAGCCTGCAACGATCCGAATTTACCACATTGAAGTATTACTTTGTTTTTTATATTTTACTCACTGTCTAAAATACGTAAAGAATGTTTGTGGTTAAAAAAAAATGCTGCCAAGAGAATGGCGGGCCGTTTAGAGGGAGAGCTGCAGAGTAATTACAGAGTGGGTTCAGTCTATCTTAAGAGACATACCATTTGAGAAGACCATACTGCTGAAAACAGTGTCTGTGAGAGCGGAAAAGTCCTCCTTGGTCCCGCCTTCTCTGGTGGGACAGGCTAAGATAGATTTTTTGTCAAGAACTATCAGGATTCAAGTCGGCATCTTCAGCGAGAAGGTAAGACTAGACCAGCTTGGAATCATAGTTCCACCTGTTTAAAAATATGCTTTCCATTTGAGTAGTTTTGAGCATTTTTAGGAATGTTGCCAACAATATTTGCATCTGCTGAATGAAAATATGTTGTTTGAATCTTTTTAGCAATTTCGTTTTGGTGTTATGCTACGTTCACACCAGTGTCGGTAACACGTTTTCAAGCGATCACCTCCAATGAAAGTCTATGTAAATGTGCTTATATGCGTGTTTCGGGCTTCCACGTTCAAAACTCTCACGCAAGTGTTTGGCCAAATCCGAATTGCTTTCCTCCCTACCTCTACATTTATCCCTACAAGCGGAGAGATGTGGAAAGATAGTTTCTTCAAATTCTGACATAACTACTTCTCGATGACATCATGATAGTCGCCGACGTTACTGCGCAACTACCAGTACTTGGAAAATACATAACATACTTTTTTAACTTTACCTTAAACTTCGGTTCTTCAGAGCACACCCAGGTAAAGGAATGCTTTTCTTCTTTGTGCCACAAGCTTGGCGCAGAACACCCAACTGGCAGAGATACAGCCAACCACAACGTGTGGGTTCACACCCCACACGGAAATACCGTGGAATAGAGGCGGCTTCCATTACCGCTTCCCTCCATAAAAAACACCTGCTCTGGATAATAATTATCCTCCGCGATTATCAGGGTCTTTCCCAGCTGCTTCTGAGTCAGCTGATGCCATTTCTCCATGCAGGCTCCCTGTTAGTGTGTGCACGCTTGTGTGCGCACATGCGCCTGTGTTTGTGTGTGTGCTTAGCGGATGGTGTGATCTTCAACTGCACTCACCTCCTATTAAATTCCCGCTGCACCTTGGAAACAAAAGTTTCTTTCAAATAAGCATCTTAAGTTGTTTCATGACGAAATGGAGGAATCACGTGACTGACAAAAAATTCGTGAAATTGCAAATGAGCAGGAGAACGCTGTAAACAAACAAGCAACGCAAAACACAAAAAACAAACAGACACATATCAATGCAGTGGCCCGACTACAGAGTGGGAGATGGGGGTAGAAGCTCTAAATAACCACTGCTGAGGAGAAGCACCGGTGGACCATCGTAAAAAAAATGTGCTTCTAGTGTGAACTGGAGGTTGGAGTGCGTACTTGGCTAGTCCTTATTGCTCCTCCTTAAAAGAACACTTTTGGACACCGGTACAGCTCCAAATGCCACAACAATTGGAGCAATAGGGTGTAGCCAAAGCGGTAGGGAAGCAATTCAGATTCAGTCATAAAGTCAATTTTCAGGCTCTATACATACAAAACGAACAGAGAGTGCGTATAAAGTTAAACTAATGGAAGTTTGATCAATTAGAGACTTTGATTTGGTAGTGACATTTGAGTAAAATTCTTTTCAAAACACCCAACTGTTTGAAAAGTGATCATGAAAGAGAAATCAATTATTGCAGTTTGAGCCCGGCTGGAATTATATGACGCCAAGTCTTCCATATATCGGAATAGAGCTGTGAAAAAAAAAAAGCCTGGAGCAAAATTTGTGTGATTTGTACCTCTTCGATATTTTTCAACCAAGCCTCTTCCAACTGTGAGTACATGTGCTAGTGTCGGATAGCGACAGTCCAGAAAGAACTCATGTTCAGCACATTCTTGAACGCGCATCTCATCCCTGGTGTGGACGTAGCATTACAGTTAAATATGCTGCACTGAATATGAAAGCTGAAAGCTAATTTTGCTGTTGGTCCAACAGGTCCAAACTCTGAAGAGGGCATCCCGACTCATCTCGGTGTTGATTATAATTACCAGTTGGACAGATTTCAACAAGGTATCACCATTAAGCGGCTAAGCCTTAAGCGGAGGCCCAGAGTGGCCCTCAGTGATGCAGAAAAGACAGTTTCATCTAGTCAGTGGCATTCTGTTGAGTCCTTGTCATCGTCCAGCAGTGATGACTCAAGACTGTTGGGCATGTCTTCTTCTGCAAGAGGCAGACCCCCTCTTCCTCCATCACACATGTCTTCTCAGGACAGCAAAGTCTCCAAAAGTGAAGACCCAAGTCCTTCTCGGATCCTCTCTGGATCAAAGCCTCAATCACCTGCAAGATGTTCACAAAGTGCCGTAATGGAAAAGACGGAGACCCCAAAACTCTTGAATCAGGATGCAGTGGGTCTGACACCACCTCAGCCTCTTCCACGCAGACGGTTAGCCAGCTTTGGAGGTGTAAGCTCCCCTGGATCAGTCTCCCCTTTCACAGGTCTTAGTGCATATAACCAGAACAACAACAACCATTCTTCTGATGCAGATGTCCACCTTGGCTCATCACTATCAAGCAGAGGTAGCACAGGGTGCCTGCAGCTAAGCCCGCAGAGCTCAGGCAGGAGCACTCCGGTTTCAAGTCCCATGCACCTCCAACATGTCCGCGACCAGATGGTGGTAGCTCTGCAAAAGCTGAAGGAGCTGGAGGAGCAGGTGAAAATGATTCCTGTCCTCCAGGTAAAGATCTCTGTTCTGCAAGAGGAAAAACGACAGCTTTACTCCCAGCTGAAGAATCAGAATGACAATGAAAACATAAACAACCTGATCTGGAACAGTTCATGTGATTTGGAAATGACTGACATCGAGAATGAGGAAGGTGTTGACGAAGAACTGGCAGATCCTGCAAACTCTAAGGAAGTGAGGCAACTAAGTGAAGAGATGGATGCTTTGGAAAAGGAAATCAAAGAGGGACATTTGCAAGTGTGGCATAGTAAAGGTCTAATCTCTCTGCAAGGCAAGGCTACCAAGTCTATTTCAGTTGGAACTGATACAGATCTTGTCCCTTCCAAATCTTCAAAAGTAAATAAATCTGTGCACACTGACCAGGTGGAGACAAGATCTATTGCAACAGAAGTTTCTGAGGTTGATCTAGGCATTTATGCCGAACAGGAGGCGGAGCTTATTGCCCAGCAGCTACTAAATGGTGCCTTAAAGGAAAGAATTTGCCACTTAGAAGCGGAGTTAAAGGAGTCAGCTTTCCAGATAGAATTGACTCGTCTCAAGTTGGAGCTTCATGCTGCAGGCGCCAGGAACCGGGCTGACAAGGCCTGCTTGGCCAGGCCATCCACTGCAAGTATCAGCACAGAAACCAAGCCTTTCACAAAAAATCAAGGTGCCGGTAATCACAAGGAATTTCGAGATGCAAGCACAGGAGAGGTTACGGGGGTGAAAACTTTAGGAATCTCGTGTAAACCAATGATGAAGACTGTCTGCATAGGACCCGATGTGCCTATGAACCACTGGGAGATTCGGGAGCGAGTGGAGAACAAGGACGCGGCTGTAGGGATCCAGATTTTCACTAACACCCTTGGAGTAGGAACAGAGATGAAAGTCCGAGATGCTGGAAGCAACACAGAAATTCCATCTGAGAATATTTGGTCCAAGAAGGAAAAGGTTAAGTGTCACTCAGTGGGTTGTGGAGATTTCTCTATAAATGATTCTTGCTGTGAGGCCAAGGACATGGTTTCTAAGTATGTGACAACAGATCTTGTCAGAGGAGTTGATCTGGGGATCATGGCATCACCTGAGACAGCTTCACAGAGAACCAACACTGTCTCCAACCTAGTGTCTCGCTTCACCAACACCAGACAAGCCTTCAGTAACGACTCCAGCACCAACACGCTGCTCAGCACCCAGGACAAGCACACCAACACTATGCACACTTTGACTCGGACAGTGTCTGTCGGCAGCAGAGTCAGGGAGTTCACGTTCACTACAGAATACCGAAGCATTGGTGTCAATACTGTAAACCTGTATGAAAGTATTTCCAGGGACACACCTGAGACTGTGATCAAGATAACCCGGGACTCTGGAGTCGGCTTCACAAGCATTTACGAGAACTTTCTGGTTGGGTTGAAGACTCGGAACATGGCCTCAGGACCGTCCCATCTTCCTGATCCAGTCAAAACAAGGAGCGTTGGGGTTGGAGACGGAAGGATACAGGAGTTGACAGTTTCATCTAGTACACCTGGGCATAAAACATCTACACAGAGCCAGAGAGGCCATGAACTGAACCATTACATAGAGAAGTTGCATTGGCTCCTGAGTGAGCATGGAGATCTGCTCACAGGAGTAGGAGTTGACCACAACATCTCCAAGACAGTGCAAAGCGGCAACCCTGTATCAGATGATGGAAAAGAAAAACACAAGCTTTGCTCTGAACCAACAGGTAACTTTACATGACTAACCAAATTAATTTGGAAAATATTTTAAACCTTTTTTGTCCAAATAAACTTTGAATTTACATGTAGTGTATTTAAAGACTGGCCGTAATACAAAAAATGTCATATATAAGGTGCACTGAACTATAAGGCACATCAAGTGAGACAAAAGGGTGTTAAAAATAAATCCAACAGTCCAACTTAACTAACTGTGTTCACAGTAACTCTAGAACTCGTTTGTGAAACGCCACACGTTAGCATATTTACCGTACCGGTAACTCCTAACCTTATTATTAGCTTGAAAAAGACGATGTGATACCACTAAAAAAAAGCAAACGTTACTCTTACTACACTATCTCCCAATCTTGTTACTAACAAGTTAAAAAAAAAACACAGTTTGACACCACTGTACAATAGCCGCTTTAGCGTATTCACTTTAACCCTTTCATTTTGACAGCAGATATAGAATATATACCATTTGATAATAAGTAAAGAGAAGATGGTCAGTTCAGAAATAACAATTCATAGATTTGATGGGAAGCTGGATCCTATGATGACTGATACAGAGTTTATGACTGTTTGCAATTCAGAGACATTGTCTTTAACCACGTTTTAGATAAATCAACCTATAGAGATCTACAGTTATACCTATAAATTACCAGATAATTACAGTGATATTTGATGTACAGATAAATACATCTTTATATGATTTAAATATAAAACCTTTGAAAAAAAAAAAAAGTTTTTGATGGACATGAATCACAAAGGATCAAAAATATCCAATAGTTCAGAAGATACTAAAGCTACAGTCACCAAACTTTTTCACATGACTAATTACCTATTTTTATTACAAGCTAATAGTTAACTATTTTTTCTAGTTGCACTATTTTTGCCTAACTGTTCAAGCAACTTCACAGAAATGTTAAATGATAAACAAAGGTGAATAAAATAAAAATAAGTGAAAACTTGGATCTTTATATTTTTAGTATGTGTTAGAAAAATAAAGAGTTGAGACTCTGAATCAGATGTGGCCATAAAACCTGATTTGGACATCCCTTTGCTGAATTCATTCAATCAGAAAGTTGTTTTCCTTTGCAGTAAACATGGACCTGCAGCCCAAACCTCTGATTTTAGAGGACGACTGTAAGAGCACCACTGAGAAACCAGAAATATGCCATCGGAGCAACTCTGAGGTGAAAAGAATGATTCAACTGTTGGAGCAGCAGGCATCCTCCACAGCTCTACAAGGTGCGTGTGCCTCTTGGTGGTTTATCCTGTATTTTGGTGGTAAGAATTCTGTTCAGTTTGTGGATATTTTGAGCCCTAATCTCCTTGACTTTCAGTCCACTCTCGTAGCCCCATTTAAACCCGTGTTAGGTTCTGGGGAAGTGACTTTCTCTGGTTTGGCTCATTGTTGTTTTTTTGTTAGTTTGGAAAGTCATCCTCCCCTACATGGTAGTTTGTGGTTGAAGGTCTAAAACTGAACAAGTTTGTAGGAGGATCTGGTGTCTGAGAATGCTGCCTCTCACATTTGGAGGAATGTAAAGCCTCGTATATCATGTTCATGTCCTTCCCTACCTGCTTTGAAAATGTTTTTTTGTTTTAGCATATAGATAGATAGATAGATAGATAGATAGACAACTTTATTAATCCATTTGGGACATGCCCGCAGGGAAATTAAAGACATGTACACTAAATCATTAGTATAAATAAAATATATTTGTTTTAGGTTTTGTCACAAAGATATTTTAAGATAATATTTTAAAATTTAGCAGATTTACCAACTCCTATAACCCTTGTAGATCAAATGCACACTTTGTTTTGTTCTGTCAGTGATAAAAACAAACATCTGTGGTGCTTTTTTTTCATGCTTTGAATATTATCTACTATTAAAAAAGTAAACTGTTACGCTTAGACTAAGAGAATGGCGGAGAGGAACACAACAAAAGGCTGAAAGCAGGTCTAAGAGCACACAGCTGGAACAGACCCACTTTTAGCCACAGAAAGGGGGCGGGGTCCATGTGGGAGGAGCCACAGAGACCTAACCAGAAATCAAAACATCCAGGCACAAGCTATTTCAAAATAAAAGTATTTTCAGCTCTAAAAAAGTCATGGTGAAGAGTTTCAAAAGGGAAAAAAAAAAATCTAAAAAAAAGTTTTGTCTTTTCTTTCTATTTATAATTTTTTACACTCAATTCTAAAAATAATAATAAATAAATAAAAAAACATGAAAAAGAGGAAAATTCAGCTGGTGGGAGAAAGAGGATTTTTTTAATGCATTTTTACTATTTGGCATGTTTTTTTTTTTTTTACTTGGAATTTTTTGAACAAAATTTGTTTTGTTTTTTACTTCTTTGTTTACTTCTTCTCTTTATGATAATTTAGATAATTTGGCTGCATTCATATGCATGCCAAACCACACCAGGGTTCACTTGCAAATATTAAAAAAAAAAAAAAAAAAAAAAAAAAGAGAGAACTTTCACACTTTCCAAGCGGACCATCTGAGTAAATCAACTTTGGTACAATCCAAATAACTCTAAAATGCATTGAAGTTTCACTACTGGTTCTTTACCTTCCAGTTAACTTGTGCTGACATGCCAAAGGTCTGATCTGCTGTTGAATCCCTTAACCTACTAAATGTTATGTTATGTGCACAAATTACATGCCATCATCCACTGATGATGTCATTACAGTTCATTTCCCATCAGAGTGTAAGTTAAGCGTCTCAACATTTTCCTGCAACAATAACAGAGAGATGCAGCAAATGAAAGTTTTGGGTTTGAACCAACATTTCAGTTTTCCTTCATGAGTCTTTTCATTAGAAATAAAAAATAGAGGAAATGGTTTTAAGTGTAAAAGCTGCTTTCACGAGAATTCATGACATCATTTTTTTATTTTCTTTTTAGACAAGCCATCAAACATTTGTAAATCTGAGATAAAGAAACAAAGTGGTGACCCGAGCTCCAACAGCAACAGCAAGAACGTGAAGTTTCTGAAACCAGCAACAGGGTAAGTTTCTCTTCTAAATAACTTCTTAAGAAGAATTACATCTTGTGCAAGTAAAAGGTTTGATGAAAAATGTATTCCTTTTTTGCTAACATTTCAAACAAATGAGTGGAGTAAAGGCTATGTGGTTGGTTCAAGAGCAGGTCTGCTAACAGTCTGATTACTTCAAGATGGTAAAGTTTTGTCATGGGTGACATCCTTAATGAGTAGCAGCAGAAAAAAACCCCACAAATTATTCGGAAGTGTGGAGAATTACAACAATAACTACTAACGACATTGAATAAAAAAGTAAATCCTGGAGTACCTTAATAATAAAATGTGTTAAAGCAGAATTTGCCTTATAATATGAAAAAATGTTAATTTATAATTAAATGCTACATTTTTTTACAGAAAGCAGAACCTATCTTAAGGTTGTTAAGCATTGCTAGTATATAAAATGATATTAGATGAACAAACCCTAAGAAAGCATAATTTAGCCTGATGACTGAAAAAACTAATGTAAGCACTATGTGCAAAACTTACTTAGAAAACTGGATAATTCACTAGTTCTTGTTACCAAAAGAAAGGCTAAAGTAGCTAAAAAAATAATGATTAAATGCATTGAACTCTGGTAATGTAAAGGCTTGATTAAAGCAGTTAGGCCGCTATAAACCACCCACTGTTCTTGTCTTCCCCTGCCGCCCTGGTCAGAGCTGCATGCCATAAATTCATTAAAAAACTCACTTTTTTTCAAAATGGCGTCTTTTCTGTTGGCTTTATCTCCGTAGCAACCATTTTATCTTTTGGTCACCTAGGGTTGATGAACAGATCTACGTAATTTTTAGAAGAATTGGCAAAACAAAATTTCTGGATTTCCATAGCAACGGAGATACTTTGTTAACCACGCCAACATCCCTCATATGTTCATATTACATGTCATGTAGCATCATTCAGCTTGAGCTAAAGACTCATGTATTAAACTTTCACTATGCTATTGTAAAAAATGTGTGCACCCAAACATGAAAAAGACACACGAGCGCCATTCATAATCTACAATTTTTACTTAAATAACTTCCCAAGGATGACAATTAGACAATTAGACAATTAGACATAGCTTTATTATGTTTGAGGAGTTAGGAGGCAATAAATTAAAAAAGAAGTTTACATTTGTGGGAAGTACCAACGATTATTTTGTGGGTGAGATTAAAGATGGCAGATTTTTCCAAAGGTCAAAAAGACTTAACATGGTGGCATGTGAGTGACATTTTCGAGAAAATCGTTTAAACAAAAGTTTCCTTTCCCATATGTTGCAAAAATAGGAAAATTTCCAAATTTTATTTTAGGGGAACAGCATTTCCCTCAAGCGCAGTGAGAGAGAAGAATTATAAAGAATATATGATCCTTGCACTCCAGGACTGCTGTGAGACATAATGAGCCGAACAGACCAGGAAAACCTAATTTTGATTATGTGTTGACTAATAATAGCTATCATTTTTAGTGGTGGGAAAGTTAAACACTTTGATTTTAAATAAAAATGCTAAATTAAATGGAAAAAAATGGTAAGGAAACCAAATTTAACTCGTGAACCGAGACTTACTGAATAAGTTAAACAAAATGCAGTAAAACAAACAAAACAAAAAAAACCATAAAAATAACTAGAAACTGTTGTGATAATATGAAGACTAAATGCACAAACGGAGTCAAAAGTGGCTTTAAAAACATAGAAAAACACTAATTTGAAAGGTAAATAGTTAACATCAACCATGTAAATCAATGTCTGTCATGTTTTAATTTCAGATTAGAGTCCATGTTAGTAGATGAGCAACAAGAAAGAAGAGAAAACGAAACATTCAGGGAGTTTTCTCTACAAGGACATCAAGCGACAAAAGGCAAAGAAAGCTTTAACAAGCGATTAAAAGACACAAAGATGCACAAACAACAGAGGTAATGTAGGAGCACAAATGCTTTTGACCATGGAAAACAAAAGCATCTTATCCAACTCATCGCTTTCTTTGTCCTCTTTACAGGTACAAGTTAAATGAGAGGATGTTTTCAGCTTGTCAGATTTTAAAGGCACATCTGAGCGAAGCCACACCTCTGTCCAACAGGGAATTGGTAAGATTTTTAAGTTCTTTAAAGGAGCTTTTAAGTTAAAAGATACTGCAGAACCGCATCATTTTTAAAGTGCTCTGATACTTATCTTACATTTTAAGAACGTAGACCGCAAAAAAGTTCATGCACTTTTTTTCCTATGGGCATGCTGCTAGCAACAGAGCATAGCAAACACTTGTGTAACACGCGAGGGTAAGTACGTAGCCTCAAGATGAGGCCACTTCTTCTTCAATTTGTATCTTCTTCTTTGCAGCAGGAGTGTCTTCACACAATCAGTCAGGAGTGGTTCTCTGTTTCCAGCCACATGTCAGCCTCCCCTGACACAGTTGACAAGTACTTATCAATGTTTGAGGTCATTTCAACCGCGGTGCTGGAGCACATCGCCAACATGGCCGACTGCAGCGGAAACACGGCTCTTCACTACAGCGTTTCTCACTCCAACTTCAAGGTCGTCAAGAAACTGCTCGACGCAGGTACTGTGAGTGCTGTCCAGTTGGAATTCTGACCTTTATGGCCCTTATTCTTATTAGAACTGTATGGATTTATGTTTTTAGGTATTTATAAATAAAAATGTAAAAAAAATAATTATTGTTCTTATGTAATTCCAAATACACTTATTTTTAAGTGTTTAATCACTGAAAAAGAAGGCAACAAGATACAAGAGCTCTGTGTAGACAGCAAAGCCTCAGACAGCCACCAGGGGGCAGCATCATCAACATTTAGAGAGCTTTGCTTCTTATCAAGAAATGAAATTACACAAGACTTGTGCAACATTTTGTTACAAAAAATAAGTAAAGATGTTTAAATAAGCACAAATATACTGATTTAATGAACAGTTTAGTTTCAAAACAACTCTAGATCCATGTTGTGCTATTTTAAATGATTTTTTTTTAAATATGTAGGGAAAAAAGGAAAATTAATTTAAATTTAGAGATGTTTTTTTCACATAGGATCTCATCTGCAACTCTGAGGTTGAGTCAAAGCAAAGCTTTTGCAGAAATAAATCAATAACACAGAAGAAAAGAGTCACACAGATATAAGAACCACTTTATAGGTTTAAAAAAAAAATCAAAATATTAGCCTCCCTAAAGGCAAGCTTCTTTGCAGCCAAGAGTTATGAAATTTGAGAGTAGTGAAAATAAAAACAGAGCAGTCTGGTGCTTCAGTGTGAGTTGAGCAATCTCTAAAGAATGATTTCCAGAACTTCTCCAAAAGAGAATCCAGAATCATCTGTTGATGTTTGGAGGTCATTTTTCTTGTTTGTCACATGTTGATTTCCAATCCCGTAGGAGTGTGCAACGTGAATCTGCAGAACGCAGCAGGTTACACGCCCATCATGCTGGCTGCCCTCTCGACCGTGGAAAATCCGGACCACATGAGGGTGGTGGAGCAGCTCTTTGCTGCAGGAGACGTCAACGCCAAAGCCAGCCAGGTTTGTCTGCCAGCCTCTCAGTCCTGACCGAGTCTGTTTTTATCAAGAAATAGAATAAAAGAGCTTCATTGTGTGTTTTGCACTTAAAATAACATCCATAAATAACATTCCATTTAAAATAACATCATACGAGTAACGTAAAGCTAATAAAACTACAGTAAACCTCTAAATGCTGCAGATAAAAAAACATTATCTCACCTTTCCAGAACTTTCCCGCTCATGTAAACTAAAACTACAATTTAAATAAAGCCTTTAGTAGCATTGCAGGTGCCACCTCCACCCATTACCCCCTTTTGTCAAAACTGAATATCAAAATGAATGAGAGAAAAAAAAACTTTTTTCAAAATTGCAGCTTTTCCGTTGCTTTTATCTCCATAGCAACCATTTCATATTTCAGTCACCCGGGCATGACGAACAGGTTTATTTAATTTTTAGAAGAATCAGAAAAAGTACATTTTGTGGATTACCTTGGCAACTGGAGTATTTTGTCAACCAAGCTCACATTCCTAATATGTAATATGTCATATAGTTTTGTTCAGCTTGAGCCAACAATTCATACTTTTAATTTTTACTGTATTTTGATTGAAAAAATGGGTCCCCAACAAGAGAACGCCACTTTTGTGAGTTTGCAAGCTGACTCCCTTAAAACTCTGCAACCAACATTTTGTAGGAGCTAGGAGGCGATAGATCAAGATTTACATTTGTTAAAGGTACTAAAGATCGTTTGTATTGAATTCAAGATCCCAGCCCCTTCTTGAGTTCAAAAGTTCACAAAACTTCTAATGACGTAACCTGTTAGGATGATCGCTTTAAACAAAAGTTTTAGTTTTTCATACTGTGTAAAAATGTGAAAACCGTCGAATTTCACACTTTTGAAAGATTCCCGCCAAGCTGTGGGTATGATCATTTCGATAATGCTAGTGGAAATGCCTTTATTTTTTTTCGTATTTTTTTCATTGATGATGTCATCATTGTTTTTAAGGGGGGCGGGGAATCTTAGTCAGTAAATTCATTAGCTTCAGTTCCATTATATATATATGCAAAAAAAATTATCGAAATTCTAAAATTGTAAAAAAGAAAACGTTTCTCAGTTACACCATCTCCATTAAATCATAATTATGCAAAGAAGCACAAACCAACTCATTTAAAAACATGGTGACAGATGTGAACGATACTTTGATTTATAGCAGATACGTTCGAATTTCTGCCACAGCACCAACGCTCATCATCATCCATCAAAGGAGACGTCAGCGTCTTAGCCACGAGCTACAGATGAAGCGATTTTGGCTAAATCATGGTTGGGGATTTTACAGAGGAACTGTGGATCCAACAATTCTGCTTCACACGCTCAGTTTTTTGTGGCCTCTAATATCAATAATATCCGGTAGTTAGTCATTCAAAAAGTGTTTTTCCATTGCAGTTTTGCGAAATAATACGCCTCAAAAACCACCTTCAAGTGCAAAAACTTTTTTCCAATTAATGCAAGTTTATTATCGTGTTTCCATAAGGCAAATTTATTATGGTGAATCTAATTTTCGCTATTTCATAGTGATGGAAGCGTTTTTATTTTCAGTGGTGCATGCTAATTCTGGAGAGTTTTTGAGTGTGTGGTGGGTACAAAAGAGGCGCAGTAAGAAAAAAGAGACGCAAAAACAATGCAGTCTTTGCAGACTTCTAAAGGATGTAAAAGTCAGTTGAAGACACCTTTAATTTGGTGAGTTTTAGAAAACTCCTCTCAAATGCTGCCAACATTTTCTGACTTACAAGTCAAGTTAGACAATCAGCCCAGTTTACTTTGCATAAAATTACAACTTAAAGATGTGCCTTGGAAATTGCTTTCATGATTATGGTGTGAAGCGCTCATATAGGAGATACAATTATCCTTCAACATGACTAAGTCGTCTAGACTGAACGTCATCCCTCTGCATGTCCTGTGATTGACCCCGCCGTCTGCTCTCCAGGCGGGGCAGACCGCTCTCATGTTGGCTGTGAGTCACGGCAGGAGGGACATGGTGGAGGCGCTGCTGGCTCAGGGGGCGGACGTCAATATCCGAGACGACGAGGGCTCCACGGCGCTGATGTGTGCAAGCGAGCATGGCCATGCTGACATCGTGAAACTGCTGCTGGCACAGCCGGAGTGCGATGCCACCCTGAGTGACAGTGTAGGTGGTTAGTTTCCTGCGCTCCAAGAACACGCCGGCTTCCAGACGAGCAGCAGAAGTCTTCATCTCACCCCGAACTAAGGCTGTGTCCTAATTCCCTCCCTACTTCCTAAGCCCTAAAAGAAAAGTGCGACACTTTCTACTGACTCGGATTTTAACACAATTCTGAGACATGCTCATACAATACATTTGGTGCGTCACTGAACTCACGGCTCGCTCTCAGCACCGCCACGGGCATGGAGCTCAGGAGGCGCCGTCGGGCGTTGAGTTCTGGAAAACTTTACAAAAAAATGAGTGTTTTAATAATGTGTATATCCTTTCTTTTCTTAAGCATATTTGTTTATGAAAGTGGAAAAAATGTCACGTTTTTACTAGATTTTATTCACAATCTAAGTTCAAATCGAATTATAAGAAAACTCTAAAGACCCATCATTCTGGCAACATTTAAACGCATCATCTACTCACAAATCGCAGTCAACCCCTTGTGTGTTTGTAACTCCAATCTGTGCTCAAATGTGGTTTTGTGTGTGTTTATCGGGCGATTGGTGCTTACTTTGTAAAGATCTGTACGTGTAGGAGTCATTTCAAATTTGTAGTTAGTTTTAAGCTGGTGTAATTTAAAGTTGTGCTTGCGCAAATTTAATTTTATATATTTGATGTTCGAGAGTACAAGAGAATATACAATTGTAAGTATTCATAGTTACGCACAAAATGTACTTTATGAGTTACAAATCAAGCATTACGCACACACAAATCAGGCAGACGCAAGTTACAAATTAATATAAGCTTAGAGATCCGACAGTTGTATTTTTACTCATCTACTTTATCCAGCGAGTCTTTGCACATAACATGTCGGAAGTGAAGAACTTCGGCCGAATCTGAATTCTTCCTCTACCTCTACAGCTTCTCCCTACGCCTACGTTTAGCCCTCTAGTGGAGAGTCATGGGAAAATAGTGGCTATGACTGAATTCTCACCTTAATCCTGAACTACTTAAAACTATATAGTGTGGGACTATTTAATGCCCTGGATTTTTAAAAGCAATTCGGACACCATGCTCACTACTTTATTTTCATTTTTCTAAACACCGAATATGACGTCACCAATTTCACAAAATTAAATCAATATAAATATTTCACGTTTATTTATGACTCCACTGTGTTCTGATGACGAAAATGTAGATGGTTTGTTTAAAAAATTACATTTAAACACGTCTTTTTTGCAAAAATTGCTCAATATCTTACATTCAATATCTTACAGTCTATTTTCTCTCCATACTCCAACTGTAGATTCAGATCTTCTAACAAAATGACAAACGTCCAGCACAGTGCACAAAGTAGAGAGGGAATTTGGGCACAACCCAAGTTTTACACAGAGTAAACATTGATAGTTTTAGTTAGTTGCGCCTTTAAAACCTTGTTTTAGACGTAACAAAAAACTATTAAGTTTGCTCTTTAATCTTTGGCTTTGGAATTTTGTGCGTTAACAGGATGAAAGCACAGCCTTGGCCATCGCCCTGGAGGCGGGACACAGTGACATCGCAGTGCTCCTTTACGCTCACACTACTTTCTCCAGACCGACAGGGGTACTGCAGCACTAGAACTCCACACGGATTAAACGAGTCCTTTCTGACTGTTCTTTTCTTTTCTTTGCATTTCGGCAGGCTGGTGCTCGGCGCAGCGGCAGGTTCTTCTCGTCTTCAGGAGGAAGAAGTGCGTTAGAGTGATGGAGCGCATTCGTACGGACGGATGCTTGTTGAATCTCACGCCTAAACACCTCAAGTGTTCTTAAAGTCTCACTCTGATCATCTTTTTTAAAATCGTTCCCAGTTGTCCTCTTAACTATGATTATTCAGTTTTTGGCCAAAATCAAAAAATCTGTATTGTTTTCTAGGACATAGTTTCTGTGGGTGGAACCGCCCCCCTTCCCTTCGCCTTTGCTGAGAGCTCAGAGGAGGGAGCTTATGGCTCACCCAGGGTATTTTCTGTCACAAAAGTCATCAACAGAATTTTTCGTCTGCTCCTGATTCACAATTTGAATCTAGACATTTCAGAAATGCAATTTTATGGTTAATTTTCCTAATATATGTCCTCCATCGTGAGAATAATGCTACAAGAATGTGTTAAAAAGACAATCTTTATCAGAGTGAGTCTTTAATCTAGCAATGATCTGTTGTGAAGGAAGAAAGGGAATTCCAACAGGCTGACTTCGACTCAGTGTGGAGGTTCAACTACAGGATAGAAATTATGAAAAGAAACAAAAATTGAAAGAAAATGAAGAGGAAATGGATGAAATGTTCAAGGATGGTATAAAATGTAATGATAATCAATTCAAACTTTTGTCATAATTTGGATTTGCAAATATAAGTGCACTATATATGTGCTAAAGGTTATTTCCGCATGACTTGACTTTATAAATCTATTCTTTGTATTATGTTAAAAAAAACATTGCATGTACAATAAATTATTTTTAAAGCTGCAAAATAAAGTAAAACTGTTCAGCAAATGTTTCAGGAAAAAATTATTATTTTTGTAATTTTTCCTAAAGTTTTGTTTCATTAAAGCCAATTTTTTCCTCCAAAACATAAATATTTACTGTTTTTATACTTTAATTTTCATAAACACTAAATATTTTTTTGGTTTCGTGTTAATTTTTTGTACAAAAGATCGAAAATTCTCTATAACAGGTTGTCAGAGGACTTTTTAAATCTTTAACTCAACATTTTGTTCAATAAAAAAAACAGTATAACTTTGAAAACGAATGAAACGGCCCACATTGTCACCAATCAGCTCTCCCATCTTCCACTTGACTCATCCTGATCCGTGGATCTCTGGTGTCTCTTTTCACAGACAGACAAGCGCTCCCCTCTCCACTTCCTCCATCTCACAGGTGTAATGTTCTTTTCAGGTGCAGCGTGTCCCGGCTTGCATCAAATCTGTCTCCATTTTCGCAACATTATCCTGAGAAAGAATTTGAGTTTTGACCTCGGAGGACAGCTGTGAGAGGAGTGTTTATTCGCTCTCTTTGTGCCTTCCTCTGTCTTTATTCCCTGATCAAAGTCTCATCATCGCGGCCCCTTTTGGGCTGAACTGCAGGCTCAAACAGCATTTTACATTTCACTGGCTCATGCATCATTTATCAGATATGCTGAGTAACCTTCAGGCTGCAGTTGTGGCTAAACTTCATGCGATTGTGGCAATGCAGGATTGATTTATAACCCAACAAACACCATTTAGATTTTAGAGCTCCAAACTTTATTGAAATCTTTTAGTGCGATATTTAACCCTCCTGCTCTCTTGCCTTATTTCATGATTCCACTTTGAATGCATTCGGCTGCTCCTGAGAGCTTTTAAAAGCAAATAACAGGGAGAGGTTTGCAGGAAGAGTAAAATGTGAATGAGTGTTTTTGTCCTTGCTTGCTGTGGCCTGCAGCCGCTCTCTTTCTCTCACAGCTCCAGGGCATTTCCATTTCTTGTGTTTGTGATTCAACACACTCTCTGGGTTAATTCCCAGCAATAAAATACAGTAAAAGGTCTGCCATCGGAAATCTTACTGTTTCCATGGTAACAGCAGTGTTGAGCAACTGGGTAATTCTCAGATGATATCTGCCTTTTGTTATTATTTTTTGAGTGGCTTGAAACTGACGTGCTAGAAAAAAAACAATGTTTATATTTATGGCAAGACGTTATTACAGATTTTAAAGGCAGCAAGGCCAAACATCTGCAAAGAGTTATGACTCTGCATGTGCACCACATCTGTGCGGTTTGCAAAACAGTGAATGTGTTTTGGCATGTGGTTATAGCGATGATTAATGCATCCTGCAAACATGTGAGGCCCGAAGTCTTTTGTGTTTCTGCAGCCCTTTTTCAAAGGTCCTCCTGGTTCCTATAAAACTGATATTTGAATACAAAAACATCTCAAATCAGAGACCTGGTATTCTCAAACATAGTGGAATGCAGACCTGCAGTATCCACATGCTGAGGAAACTTTGTAAAGTTTGAATCTTGTTTGGGGTAATTTGAGTTTTTGTTGAGTTTTGAAAGATTAAAAAAGATAATCAAAGACAAACAGACTGAAAAAATAGATTCTTGGACGAAACAGAACAAAATAATCAATCTGGCAGACAATTACTAAAGATATAACCTAACAAAAGGAAAAAGAAAAACAGACTTAAAAAAAAAATCAATTCAAAATACTAAGAATTTAAATAAAAAAAGGTTTTAACTCCAAGTAGTTTGGGGACTTTGAGAGGATTTTTAATACTTAACAATTTGCTTTAATAAACTATCTTTAAAACTCTATTAAAAAACTGATAGATAACTTTTAAAAAGTGCTTAATTATTTTACTTAGTTACTGCATGAATTGTAATTAAATTACTTTTCTCTTTCCCAATGTACAAAGTAATTCACTACTTAATACTTTACTTTTTTCCTCTTACATAAAAAATCTTAAAAGAATAAAGCTGGCACAAACAAAATATTCTTGTAAAATCCACAAAATGAATTCATGGAGGCTACACGAGGGTAATCAGGCTTTGTAACACCAACACGAGAATATGTACATCTCATAGTTGTCTACATAGTGCAAAGACAGGATGCTCATTGACACTAGAGGTTTGGAAAGCACTTCCTCTCCAAGACAAAATTTGCACTAAAATGTTTTTGTCTTTATTTAAAAAAAAAGAAAAAAATTCAAAAATCTCTCTCTTTATCTTACTTTGACCATTAGCTGCACTAGTGCATGTGTGTGTGCATGCGTCAATAATTAATTATTATTAATATCCGTTCTGTTTTATTTAACCAAGAGACACTGTCAGAGCCAAATGTTAACACAAGTTCATTTGTTTTCACCAGCTGTAACAAAATGTGAGTACGGGTAAGGAAGTGATGATGGATTCTGTAGTAATTTAAATTGATTAACAAAATTTGAACTGTATTTGCTATGTTACTCAGTTACTAACAAAAGTAATTACATCGCTTTCTAATTTATTACCACAACAGCGAGTAATGATTCCACAATGACCCCGAAACTATCAAAAAATTATTTTTTTTGTGATAAATTTAGTCATTTTTTTATTTAAAGATTAAATGAAAACAGTTTTTTGTTTCATAACAACAATCAAATGTGTGGTGACAAATTAAAAATGTATAAAATGGAAACAAAAGAAACAAATCTGGTTAAAGCTGCATGTGACGAATTCATTAATACTTATTTTATCTTTTGGTTTCCTGGCAATTGACAAAAAGGTTTATCTAGTTTTTTGAATAAATGACAAAAATACTATTTTTAGATTTCCTTGGAATAATTTTGTTAGCCACGACTATATTCCTAATAGGCTGTGTTCATATCATATGTAATTTAGTCTTCGTCAGCTTGAGCAAAAGATTCATGGGTGAAGTTTTCACAATATTCCGGTAAAAACTGTTCCAGCAGCAAGGAAGTATCCCTTTTCCTAACTCGCCACTCTAATGGTGGTAGCTAGGGGTTACTATGGCGACTGCAAGATTTGGCAAAGCAACCCCAAATTTGTTCAGACCTAAATCTAAGGCTTTGTTAAAAAATGTTCATAGTGCACACATTTTTTGCAAATCATCACTTTCAATTTAATGTTTTTTATGTTAGTTTATAGTTTACTTTGTGTTAAAATGTGACAAATTGTCGATTATTTTTAGAATAAAATTGAGTTTGAAAGCAAAAAATTGTAGATAAAGTTCTCACAAAATCTCAACAGGCTTTAAAATATATTGGCGTCGCTTTAAAATTTTAGATTTATACTATAATTGAATAATATAAGTCTGAATTTTTGGGGTAAAACTCTTGAAATTAGTTTGATAACTCATGAATAAAAGAAATTTCAAAAACGGATTTCTATTCATTTCATGAAAATAGAAAAGAATGAAGCTCTTGATCCTAAAATAGATGAAAATCCTGCCATATGAATCAGCCTCTCTTTTTAAATTATTTTTTTAATTAAGTATTATTATTATTGCTATGATTCAGGGCTATTTTTCGAAACTCATGGGCTGTAAAAACAAAGCTTTCATTCAGTCTTGTATTTCCCTTTAAAGAGAGATTGAAAGGACAGCGACATTGGGCTTTGTCTTCATCCAGAGGTCTCCTGTCTGCAGATTGAGTAAAACAGCATCTGTTTGCTCTCACATTCATGGAATAAAACGGCTTTCAGGAGAAAATTGTGTTTACAGCTCGCCCTGCTGCCCTCAGTGGCTAAAACAAATCGATAACACTGCTCTGACACATCATCGTTTTATGAAACCAGCAGCTCGACTGTCCAAAACGTTCTCATCAAACATTTCATCGCATCCTGAAAGTACGGAAATGTTCTCTTAAAACTTGAAGCTTGAACGCATCTGTGTGGACTCAAAGAAAAAAAATCAAGAGAGGGTCTCCTCAGGGAGTTTACTTATTTTAATCAAAAGCAGGAAAAGAGCCAAACCGTCAAGAAAATGACAGTACTTAGAAGTTTGGAGAAAAAAAATACATGCTCAGGTCATCGATCTACGAGTGCCCAAAAAGAAACAACTTTTACGGTTTCCCACACGCCTCACAAACTTAATAGCTCAGACCCACACATCAGTTCAGAAAAGCTGTACCCCTTGCAAAGTCTTTGTTTTCTTGACCCTAGAGCACTATCGCTGGGTGATTTTCACTAGAGCAGAAGTATTTACAGGAATGGATGGACCAAAAACCAAGTCTCTAGTGTCATTATTTATTTATTTATTTTTTTTAAGAATTAAAAAAATATATATATATATATTCGGATAAAAATATATATTGGGATACATATTGTATCATGACACATGTTTCGCAATATGCATTGTGTTGCCAGACTCCACACGCCTACTCCAACACCATTGGAAATAGCACCAGCTACATTCATGAATCGTTCCCTGGATCAATAAACCTTCTCTTTGGTCTTCTTCTAGACCTCTTATAAATATTAAATTTTAAGTCAGAAAGGAAAATGTTTGAAAACTGGCGACCAAAAAAAATAAATGTCTACTTTTCAAAAAGTTTGCCTAGTTTGGAGAGGTTGACAAGATCACACTGCTGAAAAACTGTCTTCAGATCAACTCAAATAGTGTTGTAACCAAACATTCTGTCCATCATTGGGTTTAATCAAGTTATTTAAAGTCTTGCTTCTGCAGAGTACACACACCAAATATTAATTAGATTTTTAGTGGCTTTTTCAATTTAATTGATCAATAAAAAACGGAATATTGATGTTACTAGGAGCTTGTTTCTAAGAACCTTTGCTCAGTTCTGCGAATCAAACCTGTGAATGTATATTTGTGTCACCTGTGAGAGCTTTCCAGGAAAGCTGCAGCATCTCTAAAGCATTTTGTCAGGGACGGACATTTCAAAGTATAAGTGTTTGCTAAAAGCTGCAAAGTGCATTAAAGAGGATTTGAACTCAGCAAGCTCATGTGCAATGATGTCCTTGACAGGGTCGCAAGAAAAGAACATTTTCATTGTTTGAGCTGAATTTCCAATGAGATAAGCTCCAAGACAAAATGGTTTTAATGCAGAGATAGCAAAAAGCTGCGTTACTTTATTGGAGTAAAAAATAAAATTCTCTCATGTTTAAAATGGTGAATGAGGAAAAACCAATCAAGATCTGAGGAAGAGTAAAAATATTCATCTGGGTTTATTTTTTTTAGGACTGCCAATATAAAAACTGTATTTCCCCAAAAAATAGATAATTGAAGTAAGAATAAACACCCCCCTTACTATGTTGTATTTTCAAATTATAATATTCCTTAAATGTAAATTAAAATAAAAGCTTTTTTAAATATAAATATATAAATAAAGCCCATTGTATCTCAGGGAAAGCAATGTTTTGTTTTTTTTTTTTTTTACAGAATGACTCATTTCATAAAAAAGGGAAAAAAATAGTTCCCAAAGTAAATACATAAAGTACCTTTCAGAGGAGAGTAAAACATCCAAATATGCCTTTCATTTGTGTTACTTAAACGTTTTTTAAAAATAAATTAAAGTAGAAAATGTAACTATATATTCAACTTTTTAAGACGTTGAAAGAACTTCTCAAATGAAGATATCGGATAACTTGTTGAATTCAGTTCATTCATGAAGCTTCTTTTCATTGCAGACTGATCCAAGGTCCTAACAATAATCATAATTGACATAATCCAAAGTATTCTAAATATTTCAAGGTGGTTCATTTCTATAGGTAAAAAGGTTTATCTGCTAATTCTGTCATTTCTAAATACTGAATTGATATTTAATATCAGTGTGTGTGAATGGGTGAATGGGACTGTGATTGTAAAGCACTTAGAGCCTTCAATGAAGGTAGAAAAGAGCTATACAAGTATACGCTATTTACCATTCAATAAAAGGATATGTTTCGAAATATTTATAGGACGTACAAACCCAGCACACCAAGACTCATGAGTGTGAGATTCAAAGTTTTGATAGAAAGCTCCAGGGAGCTGAATGACGGCCCACAGCAGCAGCAGGGGGTACGGCGACATGAGCACGTCTCCTGGTGGCTGGAGATTAAAGAGACTGACAAGGTAAGTCTTTCTGAAGAAGCAAACTGCAGGAGAATCAGTCTTACCAGAGTTTTGGTCGGCACAAAGCTCGACTGACTCAAGCGGGGCTAATGGCTCATAGCAGGGGACACTGAAAAGTAAACAGAGGGTGAAAACTGAGTGGACTACAACTGGAGTGACAAAGTCTCCTGCTACCTGTTTTTTCAGAGGGTCGCAAACAAGAGTCATGATACTAAAAGTCTTGTAATCTGGTTGACATAATTTGTCTTGGATTTGGGGGTATGAAAAAGAAAGGATCCAATGACTATAAATCCAAGGGAGGTCCAGATAAAATATATCCTATGACTATACTACAAAGCTAAAGGTATATGCTTGGCCAAGGACAGAAAACAAGTTCAACACAACAAGGTCTTGACTTGAGAACTCGATTAGAGGAGACGGCTATGTTAATCAGGATGGCAATGATAAAAATCCGAGATCAGGGTGGGGTCCAAGATAAAATGAGCTAGAATCACCCCAGTGGTAGGAATGAAGAATGGGACAGATCATGTAGGCAAGATGATCAAGGCAGAAGTTGTGGATTCTGAGTAGGGAACCAACCCAAAGGACCAAACAGGCTTAACCCTAGAAATGTGGGCAGTGGAATGGACCCTAAGAGGTCTTTGCAGACACTGGTGAACAACCTTGAGGTTACCAATCTTCAAGATAGCAAATGAGCCAGAAAATCAGGAAACCAGCGTTCTGCAGTACCCCATGAGAGGTAAGTCCACTATGGAAAACTACCCTATAAAGGTAAATGGCATATGCTTATATAGTACTTTTCTTCCTTCCTTGAATGCCTGAAGAGCTTTATAGTCAGTCCCATTCACCCATTGATGGCAGCCCCACTGCCAAACACTGGGACCAGCCTTTGACCACCAGGAGGAGTGTGGGGTGCCCAAGGACACTTGGACACAAGAAGATACAAGGCGGGATCTGAACTTGCAATCTTCCGATTAGAGGTCGATTGCTCTACCTCTCCACCACAGCCACCTGTAATGATGAGGTGGAACCTGCTTCTTGCTGTCAGAATACATCTTGTATGACTCCAATATTTGGAGTAGAACCTGGTAAACCCTCCACCACACCCAATGGCAGCAACAAACTTGATTAGATCAATCAGAGACCAAACCCTCCTTGGAGACAAAGACAGTTGAAAGGACCATAAGCTTGTGAACGGCACCCTGATGACGGACTACCAAGCTCAAGAAGGGCAGGACGATGGACAGGCAGGCCCTGGTGTACAACATTGTTGCTGGTGGCCTTCCACCAGTCTGGACGCGGAAAGAAACAAGCACTTTGTCCATATGACCATTTTAAATCTGTGGTTTTGTTTTTGCTGCACTTAGTGTCAAATTTTGCCACTAAGCGTCAAATTTAGCTATTTTCTATATGCTTTGTTGATTCTTTTATGTAAACATTTTAATTTCCTTTTACAATTGAAAATTTACACCAACTTGGAGAAAAAGCCAATCGTAAGAAGTGGCAGAGGTAACTGGGCAGTGACTGTTTCCTCTGCAAAAGAAACCAGGGAGAGCCACCAGATTTTTTGCTGGATAGATTTGTACTTGTATCCAGGATAGCAGAAGAGACAAGAGGCGGTAATAACTTTTGATTGGAGAGTCTGTGGCACTCCCTAAGCGTCCTACCAGGTGGACACTCAAGGAGGAAAGAAATTCTCTAAACAGACTATGCCTTACCCTCTGGATCCTGATCTGGATGTTGAAAATATTAGTTCAAGATTAGGGGTCAAAAATGATTTTGGCCAGGACCCTAAACAATCCTCAGGACCATAGCCCTCCAATTCCACCTGGTACTAAGTATCACTGCATCAGTAAGATTGAAGGTGGAACTGTGAAGTTCCTCCCACAGTCTAAAAACTTTCTTCATAGTTCATCCCTTAGTCACAACTGCCCTAACGGATGGATACGGGCAAAAAATAGGCAAACTACTGCTCCTCAGGAAAAGGAAGGGTACCCTGGGTGCAGCACCAGACGCTGTTAGCTGCTCGTGCAACTCCTGGTGGTCATCCTCTCAGGCAGTGGGTAGGTGCCACTGTTTTTTGATTGACCGTTTGACAGTTGTTTTGGTAGTGTGATGGCCGTTTGGGTCTGTTTCTGCTGCCTTTCCCTTTGCTCCTCCTCCCACACAGGTGCAGGTGTTTTCCTACCAGAGGAGAGGGATTAAAGATCTGCTTAGAAGGGAAGCAAGACTTTTCTTCGAGGGCTTCGTATCAGGTCCAGCTCCATCGCCATCTGCTGTTTATGCATATTAAAATTACATCAAGTACTAAAATTGATTTCGTCTCTCCATTTATTTGTTATGGTCTAGACCCAGTCATAACAGGTGGCACTGTTACCTGTTTTTTGGGCATCACTATTGGGGCATCGCCGCTGTGGTTCAGCTGAGTGCCGTCCGTCAGTGCGTCGGCTCAGCGTGATATGGTCCGGCTGAGAGCCGTCACCCCTCTCATTGGACCTAACCAGAGTTTAGGACTTGTGCACTATATTGGAGGATTTGGTGCGGGGTCTGGTGTGACCCACCCTTTGGGTTCCTGTTTCTGTATTTAAACATCTCCTTTTAAACACTATACTACTGAAGATGTCTCAATCTTCCTAGTAGGAGAGCCCTGTGCTAATTTGTTATTGTTTTTTTTATTTTATTTTATGGAGGCTCACTCGGCACAAAGGGGAAACCATAATGCCACACTCTAGAGAAAAAAAAGTTTAACTGGATAGCTTCGGTATTGCTCATCACTTTTGTTGCAGTGGTAATAAATATTAGGTTGGGGTTGTGATAGACTGTAAGCTAGTGGGAGACAGATGGATAGGAACTCAGGAGAAGCTTACTTGCGCCAACAGTCCGCCCACAACTCAAAGGTGAACTTCTAATGAACTATTTGCAGAAAATATATCCTTATAAGCAACAGTTTTTTTGTCGTTGTTTTTTTTTTTTTTTTTTTGCCTTAAAATGGCATAATCATAATTAAAAGACCACTGTGGCTACTTTAAAAATAGATTAAAAGAGGATCGGAATGGGTCTTTAAACTATTTTCACTGTTGTAACTCTTCCCCATAACACACACACTTAGTTTTTTCCTCTTTTTTTTGACTTTTTTAGTTTGTTTTTGCAGAAAAACTTGGATTAGTCTCTAATTGATTCACAGAAACCAGATGTGCTTCTGCAGCCAGGATGACTGCTGGATCTGTTTTTCTCCTCCCAGTTGGAGTCACCATTTCTGCTGAGAAGACAAAGTTATGAAATTTACGAATCGAAATGAGAAGTTAGAGGAGTTCTTAAAAAATGGACTCGATAACTTTAACAGCGGGGAAGAGGGGAAAAGGGGGGTCCGGCTGGAGTGGATAATAAAACCATGCAGGGGGAGACTTGCTCGGGGCCTTCAGGAGTCAGGGACAGGGACTTGTGGGAGCTGCGGACGCGCGATGGATCCGGCGTTGGCGCTTCCCCCCGGTCCCATTGATTTGTGTATGAAAACGTTTTTTTCTTCTTCTCCCCCCTTCTGCTTGTGAGTGATCAGCTGATGAAGAGACTAGCAGCACGCCGCTATGCTGGTTTGCTAATTCTCTCCCCCACAGCTGCAGCCGATCCCGCGCGCCAGCCTGCAGACTGCAGCCAGGTAAATATGCCCTCTCCATCTTCGCGCTCAGGCTCGGGATTCGGCCAGGGTGCATGGGAAGAGATGGATAAAATGTGCGCGCGCGCGCACGGGAAAGAGCGCGTGTGTTTATGTAAGGGCAGGGAGAGAGGGAGTGTGCAGGAGAGAAGGATGATGAGGGTGGGTGGGTGAGATGGGGGGGATCTTTGCCAGATTAGTCAGGGAAGAGGCAGGCTTGTCAGGAGATAGCACACGCTCGGAGCCGCACGCGCACCCCTGACACCGCGCGCTGGCGCATGCAGTCAATCAGCTGTGTCACACTTCTTTGAGGATTACCCTCCAGTATTCTGCTCCAGCCCCCCCGGAGAGAGTCGCGGGGCTTTCAAAGGAGGATGGTTTTTTGCAGCACTTTCCCTCGATGTTGATCAGCCTCGCCATCATTACAGTCGCAGTTTTCCTGCTGCAACAAACCCGATTTTTAAAAAATATTTCTGTGCATGATTGATGCATCAGTGTTCTGCCTTTTTTTTCTGTTGCTGCGAGCATGCTCATCTTTCTGGCCTCTAATTGCCTTTGTGGAGATTACAGGCTGCTGCAGATATTTGGGGGGAAAAGCTGCAGTGAAATGGCTGAAAGTAGCTGCTTGTGAAGCATCTCACACAATCATGTTTGTCCTCTTCGCATGAATGAAAAATGAAAAAAAATCATATCTATGTCTTTAAGAGGTGTAGATTTGGGATTCTTCATTGAAACAAATATTTATGCTTAAATATTTAGAACAAAAACAGTGTAAAAGGGTTTAGAAAACACAAAAAATAGTATAAAAATGATAGCATCCTGGAATTTGTTTGGCTAAAGGTGGCTACATTTCTACATTGATTTGACTTCTCTAACATTTTAGATAATTGTCATTTAATTATTTGTCAGTCGACAAATAGATAATCTTAACTCACCAATTCAAAAATTAAAAAAAATATCTGTAATTCAGCTAACGTCGTTTGGACTAAAAAGCTGTCAATCCATTCCATGGGATGATCAGTCATATATTTTTTTATTTTTACATTCTGCTGTCCCTCTTTGTTTCATGACTCAGCTGTTTCTGTCATTTCAGTTGCTCCACGTCAAATTCTGCTTTTACGTTTTCTCCTGTTGGAGTTTTACTTTTTATTTTTCTTCTTTCAATCTGAGTTTGCCTCCATAGTCTCTATGCAGCATTTGGTCCTCCACAACCACTTGTCCTTGAGATTTCTTGTTCACATTTCGGCTTATCCCTTCAGGCATCGCTACAGCGAATCAGCTTTTACTGATCCGCACATTTTAGTTTTGGCATCCAGACTAGGGACCAGCACAGGGAGAGCCCCAACTTGGACAGTATAGCATGAAGGGTCTTGCCGATTGACTGTATAAAGAGATCTGTACTGAGCGAGTGTGAGGTCTCCTGATAAATCAGCAGAAACAGAGTAAGGGTGACCATCAGTAGAAAACATGAAATTAATTTGAATCAATTCCAAGTCAAAAGACGGAGAAGTCAGTAACAGCAACAGTGACATGAATTTACCAATTAGAAGGACAGAGGATACAACACATCAAATATTGTCATATCCTGGAACAGCAGTAATTCTTACAACTGGAGTTTAAGTTTGACATGGGGTAGAAGCATAGACTGTAAGTTTGTGATAAATTACATGGGAAATGGCAAAGCAAAAAGTACGAGGCTTATACCACAGTTTCTAGTAGAAGAAAAAAAATCCTCCAAAGAATCATTTTGAACGGTGTCATTTGTCTGTTTTAGCCAGTGCATCAAAGGATGGAATGAGTTCTGTTGTGGCAGTTCTCAGGATCAATTTGAGGTGCTGGTCAGTGAACTCCAATCTCTGATGGGTTTTGTTGAAGGTGATGACTCGGACTGTCAGCTCCAATGTTTTAGATCAGTCAAACAACAGTGGCTTCTTCTGTGTCAGCATTTAGAAATGTTCGACGGTGCAGAAAAGTCATTTGGTGGTATAGTAGAATTGAACTTATCCCTTTAAGATGGGCTCAGAATGAGGATCTAGCAGTTCCGACAGTAGAACATTAATCACTTTTTGCTGTTTCAGGGTCTGATGACACCACCTGAAAGGAATTTACAAACTTTTTGGTGGAAGATCTCTTCTTGTTCTTTCTGCACAAACTGATATTTTCACTGTAATGTAACATTTTAAGGTCTATAGCAAATGTGTCACCAAGCTTCCTTAAGAAAAAATGTTAGGAATAGGAGTAATGATGTATTTGAGTTAGAGTCTATAGCTTTGGGGGTTAATGTCTGATGAATAAACTCCAGAATTTAGAAGCTGATGGTGGTTAAAGGCCAGAGCTGTCACAACATCGCTCCTGGTGGAGAAGTGGGTGGAAGAAGGTCTGCAAAACTGTCTTGAATATGGAGAGATAAACACCCAAAAATATGTATAAATGTGATTGGCTGAGAAGAAAGGTGGGCAACTTAACCCTTATGCTATCGTAGGTATGTTGGGAGTGGGGTCATCTGGTCATCAACCTTTATTTTCAAAGATTTTTTTGATTTTCTGTGGCAGACATGAAATCCTCTCCACCATCATCCACATTTACCATGGGATTGATAACATGTCAATGTAAGGAATGGGTCATCTGGAGCCCATAAGACAGCACTAGGGCCATGTCACTCTGCCTTTAACATGCAATTTGTGCATTCTCGATGTATTTAATTTAAGTCTTTTGTGATACAAGCGTAATAATTTATGTGTTTCTTGTGTTCGTCTTTTGTTGGTGTGAGCAAATTTCTTTCAAGGGTCTTGGCCAAAGGGTTTTTATGTGAATTCAATTTTGAGCTGTTCAAAATTTTTGGTCGGTTGAGAATAACGCGGTTCATGCATATTTCAATTATTACGTTAATTTTGGGCAATTGTGCATCATTTTTGTAAGATACATTCAGAAATTTGTGACTTTCCACAATTGTTCTGCATTTGTCCAGTTAATAACTTTTCCATCGTATCACATATGATGTTAATATAATGTAATTGGCACAATAATCACTAATAATTGCACATAAACAGTGCACGGTTTATTCATTTGCGTATTGTGCGACAGGTTCATAAATCCGCCTCCAGCAGTCTATACTGAGTGAGGGTCTCTTGTTCCCTCCATCCAGCTTGTCTGGACGTGGGGTCGGGTCTCCTGGGGGGTCTCAATGTTGCACGAGAGGGGGCCAGGTACAGCAGGCATGTACGTGACTCTGGGTGCGCTTCGGGTCCGGCTCCCGGGATCCCACATTTAGCTAGCGTCTAACAGCTGACTTAAAACTGGTGGAAATCCAATTGTTTATAATTAAAGAAAGTGACGACTAGCGCCTGATTTTTATTAAATATTTATAGCCAGTGCTGAACGTTTTGGGGGTTAATTTTGGCTGCACTGACACGCAGGAAGGGTTAAGGTTAGGGTTAATACATCAAATGGTTCCCAAGCGCGACTGTGTCTGCAGCTCACCGCTCCCCCAGGAAGTGGGTAAACTGCGGAGAACTAATTTCACACACCGAGGTGTGTTTTTAAACGTATTTTTGTGGATTTTTTTCTTTATAGAGAACAGTTATGTGTAGAAAATTAAGCTTTAGTGAGCGGACACAAATGCAGGACAGCTGGCAGCTCCAAAAAAAGTCTTTAATACGAAAAATCCAAAAACCAAGGAAGAGCAAAATGCTGACAAACGGAATCCAAGTCACAAAGGCAAAGTAAGGTCAACACGCAAGATCAAAAAACCTGCCAAAGGAGCTGGTGCGTCGGGCAACATAACAAACCTGCAAGGAAGTGAGGAGGGGAACCTATTAAATACAGAAAAGGGAGGGGAAAAACAAACTCAGTGAAACCCATTAAGGCGGAGTGGTGATCAGCCCAGGAGGAAAACACATGACAAGTTAAAAATTGCATCTCTGAGTATTTCTTTATTAAAATTGTTACGAATCAGGAGCATAGAAAAAAAATGTTGAAAAATAGTCTGTTTGCTTGCCGTTTTTGTTGCACTGTTAATGTTCGGTTGGGGGTGTGAGGGGCTGTAAGCTAGTGGGGGAGAGTGTAAACAGGTGGATTTTAATAAATCACGATGATCCATCACTTTCTTTCAGTAAATTCATAAATTGATCGATCAATTTTAGAATTTGAAATATATTTGGAGTTGAGCCATTTATGGTCGCACACTTGAACCCAAAACTCATTTGTCCTCTTAAGGATTTTTCAGTTACTTTATGTCAGTCATGTTCACATATAATATAGTTAATCAAACTTGTTCTGGGTGGCTCTGCTGTGCTTTCCTTTTAAAGAGCACCTTGCTAGCCTTTGTCAACTCGAACGCCAGCATAAAGCACGCTGTGACACTTCTCTTTGAATTGACAGCTATAATTGGCAAGGTTTACAGCAAAGTGTCGGTTGATGTTTTACTTAAAAAACACACACACACACAAAATCTAATTTCCTGGCACTTTGAACATTCAGCCATTGTTTGGACTTCAGGAAAAAAGGTTTTGTTGGTCACTTTTATTTTTTTTATCCACTCATTTTGACTGAAAGGAAAATGCAGGGAAAAGAAGTTATGAAAAATAATGATAAATGCCTTCCATCTATGGGAGTTTAACCCCAACTTTAAGGTAAAAATGAGTTTTACAGCAAACATTTAAGGAGGTGTAGCAATGGAATAATTCTAAATAAGTTGGAAGGTGGATTAAAAAGTCTATTATTATGTTGAAAACTTCAAATTGTTTTTATTTGATAATTGCTATGCAGTGCATTATTTTGGTCAGATCAAATCAAACTTTTATTTTCAAGCACTTTTCTTTCTAAAGCAATACCTAAAGTGCTTTACAGAATTAAAAAAGAAAGAAAAAGTTATGCTTTGAGCTCTCTGGGTCACCATATATTGATTGGCTGTCCCAGAAGAACCCCAAAAGGTCAAAGCTGCATAACTTGAAGTGTTGCTGAGGGTCAGGTAGCCAACCTCAACGCTTAAACACCAACAGGCCATCGAGGTCAGCACATTAATAAACCAATAAAAGCTTTGGACAAACAGCCTAAATAATTTAAGAGCTGTAAATTCTACTTTATCGATTTTGAACATACTTTGTCATGTATGATTTTTGTCCTTTGTTTGTTTGTAAAATGTTCCCAGAAAATATGAGAGAAAACAATAATTTGTGCTATAATCAAATTGTTCACAGTAAAATAAACAACTGAATAAAAAAAATAAAAAAATTCTGGACAACATATTTAAACACAAAAATTGTTTAAAACAAGCCAAAAAGGAAAACTGTTTCTATGTAGAATAATGAAGTGATCCATATAAAGCGAGATGGCCCGGTTCTGTCTACATGTCTGCAGTCTTTCATGACCCCCCCTCTCAGACGCTGCTTTTACTCCATTTGCAGCCTGAGGCAGGAGAGAACGGTTCTCTGGAGGACATGGAGGACGACGTGGGTCTGAAAAAGCGCAAAAGTGATCTTCCTGTTGAGAAAGAGCTACCGGCGGGGCAGGAAACCAGCGAAAAGGTCAAAAGGAAGAGAGGCCGTCCACCGGCCGAGAAGCTGCCCCCAAACCCACCGGAGCTCACCAGAACGCTGAACACGCTGGTGGACATGGTTATGAACTACAAGGACGGGTGAGGATCTTTCAGTGAGGTGGTTCACCGAAGCATGATGGGACAAATTAGACCCGAGTTTGTAGTTTAAAGGGTAACCAAACATTTTGAAAGCACAAATGATTAAACAAAAAAAAACTGCCTGTAGGCCATAAATGTGAACTTAAGGCTGAAGCTAAAACAAAAATTCATATTTACGTATTTCCAGCTCATCTGTATTTTTCTGCAAGTCTTTGGTTTCCACAAACCTTCTGCCACTGTTTCTGTCATGTGGAAGCTGACCCTGTTCTTGCAGGTTGGGGCGACAGATCAGTAAAGGTTTCGTGCAGCTTCCCTCCAAGAAGGAAGTGCCGGAGTATTACGAGCTGATCCGGAAGCCCGTGGACTTCAGGAGGATCAGAGTGAGTGGGACTGCGCAGACTTAGAACTCAAACTCTGATCTCTGCAGATAACGAGAAGTTTGATGCAATTAGAAAGTTATGTATGATGAGGACAATCTATCAAACATCTCTATGAGATAATGTAAAGTAAAAAAAAAAAAAAATCCAGAAAATGATTGGCAAAGAATCAGTCATCTAAATTGTTTTCTCTAAATCACATTTTTATTTATCAAATTTTCAATTTTATAATTTTTTTATATGGCAACTATGTATTTAAATGAATTTAACGATTTATTTTTTTTAAGAAGATTTAATTCATAAAGGAAGCCAGTGAAAAACCTGAAAACTAAATGTCTGACTTCAATTGTGAAGCACAGAGGTGGTGCTATCATGGTTTGTGTAGCTTTTTACATGAAACTTATGGTCAGTTTAAAAAATATATATATTTTATGAAACATAACTAGATTTCGTGAGATTTACAAGAACAAAATAAACAAAGTAAACAATTATTTTAGGTTGTAATGTAACACATGCGTTCAAAAAAGTAGCAATTTTTATCTTCAGTTTTCTTCAAAAATTGTGTCCATGACCCAAATATTTGGGTTGTTTTTACTGTTGTTTTTATTTTAGTCCTTTAAAATGATTCAGGATTTTATTCGCCTAAATAATGAAGTCCCATCTTTTTTTTTTGATTCAGTCAGTGTATTATGTGTAAAACACTATTTTCTTTTAAGTAGAAATGACACACTCGTGATTTTTCCCAGCACTTTAAACCTTCATCCTGAGGGCTTCATTGTAAAAAGTTTTAACCACTTTCTGCTTTTTCAGGAGCGTGTGCGAAATCACAAGTACAGAAGTGTGGAGGATTTGGAAAAGGACGTCTTCCTTTTGTGCCACAACGCTCAGACTTACAATCTGGAGGGATCCCAGGTGAATCCCAGGAAATTTTGTTATTTTCAGGCAATAAAAATCACCTCTCGGAGTCTATTCTGTTGGCGTAAATAGGTTTGAATCTCAACGCTAGAAGGGACATCTCATGCTCTGGTTATCTGTGTGTATATGTGTGTGTTTGTGTGTCGACCACTGCAGATCTATGAGGATTCAATTGTTATTAAGTCTGTTTTCGAGAGCGCGAGGCAGAGAATCGTCACAGACGAGGAACAGAAGGAGACCGTTGGCGGCAGTCACAGCGATAATGGAGGTGCAGCTGAAGACCAATTTGTTCCATCAGCAGGTGAGAGCCGCATTTTTGACAAAAATGATGTCCCGGCTGACCCAGACTCATTTCAAAATAGATCAAATGTTTTTCCTGCAGAAAATTAAATTGCAGATTATCTAAATAAATTCAGATAACACAGTTTAAGTTCTAAAAAAAATGACAATAATACATGTATTAATATTATATTTTATTATTGGTGTGAAAGCTGTGACATCGAAGAAGAAGAAGCTTAATAATGATTAGCAATTTAAGAATAAATAATGACCCAAACTGGAGGATGGATGAAATTAACTCAGCAATTCAAAATAATAAAAAAAGCTAAAATATAACTTGGTTTAAAAAGTTGAAGGCATGTAAAATGACAGAAATATGGTTAAACTATGTGAAAAAAATGCTAAAAATTATATATCGGTTTATTTTAACATGTCACTTTTGATGAGAAACTGTTCAAAATTGACTCATAAAACAAGAGTATATCAAATTCATAAAAAGTTAACATTGGGAAACTAAATTACAAAAATTAGACAAACAAAATAAGACATACAAGAGTAATAAATGCTAAAAGGGATAACATGGTAGATAAACAAGTTGTACGAAGCCTGAACAGATTTAAATGTACTTTAGTGATACTGCTGCAAAATTAAAATTGTGTTTTAGTTTATTTATTTTAGGAAAGCCAAATTTATCTAATAAAAAGAAAAGACCAAAATTAAGCTAAAAGGTATTTGCTAAGCCATGTCTCATCGTTTACCGACCTTTCCAATATGGCGTCGTTCTTTACGTATCTTGGAGAATGGCTACAGGCTAGTGTAGCGTCTCTAGCAATATAACGGATTAGCGCATTAGTTAGTCTCTACTAATTTCCCCTCATCCCTTTATTTATGCTATAAGTCGCTTTTTCTTTACATTACAGGGAACTTTTCTCAGCCTCTGGTGTCACACTCTAAAACCTCCTACCGGAACCCAAAAGTACACAAGCACTCTTTCCCACTAGCTTGTAGCTCCTCACAGCCCCAAGCTAGCATTCGTGTAGCATAAAAAAAGAAAAGAAAAAGCAACTAATACCGAAGCTATCCAGCCATACAGTTTAGAGCCACATGGCACCTCAGATGAGAAAAATAAAGATGTTAAAGAATCTATTTGTCTGCAAGTGGATTCATCAGAATTGTTGTGGAGAAAGGAGACTTTGACCCGGTTTCTGCGTCACAAGCCAGAGCTTTTTTAAACCTCCCGATCCATTATATCAATAAATAAATACTCAGAAATGCTATTTTAATCTTAAATTATTTTATATTTCATCATGGGAGAAATTGAACAGGAACGTGCTAAAAATACAATTTTCATTGAAGTGGGTCTTTAATAATAGACAGTGGAAAATAATGCAGCTGAAGGCCCTTCTTTATTTTGGTTTGCTAGGTAAAGCTAAATACTTCTAAATAAATGAGTAGATGAAAGAAAAGGAAAAAAATTGAAAAAGGCTGAAAAAATAAAAACAATTACAATTGGGTGAATTAAAATGCAGAATAATTAAACAAAAATATAGTTTTGTCTTATTTCTTAAAGTCAGATTAACTAGCAGAAATATAATGTGAATTCATGTTTCTTTTTTTGTTTTTTTTGTCTCGTCACCAGTGAAACCTCTGCCAGTCCAGCTGAAGGAGAGAAGTAAAAACCCCAAGAGGCTGCACAATGATTTAGACGGTGATGAAAACCCAGAAGATAACACCTCAAAAGATGAGGGCTGAACTGAAAGACCCTGCTATTTTTTTACTTTTACATTTTTGATCATGTCAATGCTTCATCTTTTCTCATTTCTTTTTTTTTCTATCAAAAACTATTTAAAAAAACAAAAAAAAAAGTGGACCACTCCACAAAAAGCAATTACCCAACTTCTTCCCAGTGATTCACACCTCTTTGAATTACACGTCGCTGCACAATGTGCTGGTTCCTTTCTGTCTTTTACAATAATTATACTTTATGGTTTATCTGCCTCTGTCCCTGTGATTGCTTCTGCAGACATTATGTAAAATGCCACTTCCACAGACTGTTTTTAATGAGCATATTTGATTGTATGATATGCCTTTTTATGTCCTGGGAGCATGATATTAATCTGGTCCCTTCGGAGCCGCAGCCGATATTAAAGTTTATAGGACGCCAGAATTAAAGCACACAGTGAAGCTTTTTTAAATAAAAGATTTGGAGAAAATGTACAGTAACTTAAAACAATTAAGCTTGGAACAAAATCTGTGATAAATAAAACACTAAATAAAACAAAAGCAGTCAAGTGGAACATTTCTACGCCTCGTGCTACAATATATATATATTCACATGGTGTAAAAAGTCTGTGTAAAAATGACCTTTTTTCATTGAGCATCTTTACTGTTTGAGGGTGGAAGATGTCACTGTTAAGACAATCCCTGGACACATGTATCACTTGCAAAATAAATTTGACCAAAACCTCCCAATGTGTTTCATATTTATGCTGGAAAATGAACATCCTTGAATCATTGAAATCATTTTTTCTTAGACATAAAGGCTGAAGTGCATTTTTAAATCATCCCAACAGGTGGAGCAAGAGGACCACATGAAGAATCTGTAATTTGATCATAATTTCAGTAAAATTGATGAATGTAGAAAACAATGTTTGTGCAAAAAATGCAATTGAATCAATTATTTAAGTAAACATGGATTATTTTGTTACACCTACTGGAAATTGCCATGAAAGCTCAATGTGTTACATCCTCCAATCCCATCTTTCCCTTTAACTCTTCTACTTTTACTTATTTTGTTAGATTTTTTTTTAAATCATATTTTTCATTGCACAGTTCATAGAAACCATATTTTTAGAAAATTTGACTAATTGGTTAACCCATTTGCTACAAAAAATTATTTTGTTGCAATTTATTTTGATAAAACAGTCTTTGGTATATTTTAATTTGAAAATTTTCTCTGCAAGGAGTAAACACTAAACTTCATTGTTGAGGATTAGATCTTAGTTTTGTTGGAAGACAAATAAAGTGTGTTTATATAGCACATTTCGTTGTATATATAAAAAAAAATCAAGGTATTTCACATAAAACAAAACATTTAAAAGAAATATTAAGAGAAAAAAAATTAAAAAGAAAAAAAGGCATGAATAAAACCAGGTCACCCAAGAATTTAAAGCAAGCAATAAAATGAAAATTCAAAAGAAGTCTTAAGAGTGATCTTAAGAATAAGATTTAAAAAAAACCTTAAAATCATAATTACAGAAACTTTAACATCAAACTGACTTTAAAATGAACAAAACCAGATTGTAAGAATAACCTCTGACAGACAGAGAACATTTAAAAAGGAACTTGAACCAACATGATGATTTACTGAGACGGTAACGAGTCAACGAGAGGCACCTGTGAATGATTACAACTGAAACCAGGTGCAAATGTTTGAAAAAAAATTAAAAATGCTGGAATTAAAACATCTAATTTATTTAAATCATAAAGTGGTCCACATTTAACTAAATTAAAAGCAAAAAAAACCCAAAACATAAAGAAAAAAATAGAGAGAAAATAAATCAGATGACAAATTGAGTTAGACTTCATCAACCAAACATTGTCTGATATGTATGTAATTTTTAAGAGCTTTTGGGTATAAACCTACATTTAAAAGCCTTAGATTAACACATTTAAATATTTATCATATTGTATTATTTATTGTAACAAATTTAAATATATATAAGTTCCCTACAACCAAGAATAATATAAATTCTTCTGTTTTACACCATAAAAATAATTTAACAAAACTTTCCCTTTTTGGGAATATTAAAATAAGAGAATGGAATTTAGTAAAACTTCGATAAATCACAAAATCCCTTAAAGTAGTAAATCTATTGCTTCTGATTTGAAGCAATCCTGAAATCAAAGCTCACTGGATTTAGGTGCAGTTCATAATAGAACCACTGGGAGCTTGTTACAAAAACAAATCATTCAAATATAAATCAATCAGAATTTAAAACAACAAAAAATGATCTAATTTCTGTCTGCTCCAAAAATATTTTTCTGCCTCTCGGTTTATTCATCATTGACTTTAAAGCTGTCCGTGTGCAGGACAAACTCTTGGGATTTCATTTAAAACATTTTACAAAGGTCTGCATAAAAACAAAGTATTTTATCTAGTTTCTACAGGATCTCATAGGAATTTGTCATAATCGTTGGGAGTTGTGGCTTTTTTCTGAAGAAAACTTGAGATATTTTTAAATAATAATTTTTATTAACTAAAAGCAGAACATACAAACTTTAAATGACAATTTTTTTTATTAAGTTTTGTGCAATTTTATGGAATCCCCATTAGGAAAGCAATCAGAGTACTATAATAATTATTTTATAAATATATAAATAGAATATTTGCATCTAATTTTCCATTGGCATAAATACATTATTCCGAGTAATACAATACATTTGTATAAATTGTAAGAGTTGTGATTGTGTTTACATATCTTCAAATCATCAGATCTTTTATCAAGTTGATACAGTGTAGCATTAAATACACTTGTCCTATATAGCTGATAACAGTTATCGAGCTAAGGGGTGGAATTTGTCATATAACTATGCTACCCAGAACACCAAGAAGAACTGGAATGCACGAGAGACTATAACGAAGCAAAACAACTTCAAAATAAGAGCTTTTGGATAAAAGTTGCAGTGATTGGCTAAAGATACGGCAAATGGATGAAGCTTCTGTGATTGGAGAAGGATTTTGAGATTGGACAAAGTTGTTAACACTGGACAAAGTTGATGAGATTGAACAAAGTTGCTGAGGTTGAACATATTTGCTTTGACTGGACAAAATTGCTGAGATTTGAAAAAGTGAAGGCCCGAAGAAGCCCAAAGCGCTTCACAGTCACAGACCCATTCACACAAATTAACACACTGGTGGCGGCTCCACTGCAGAACACTGGCGCCAACCTTCCACTAGAGGCATGGTGGGGTTCGGTGTCTTTGACACATAGGCAAGCTGCAATCTTCCGATCAGAGGTCGACCGCCCTGTCGCTGCACCATGGCTGCCCTATGTTGTAATTGGATAAAGTTGCTGAGATTGGACAAAGTTTTGTGAATGAACAAAATTGCTAAGATTGGATATAGTTTCTAAAATTGGACAAAGTTGCTGAGATTGTCCAATCTTAGACATTTTGTCCAATCTTAGGCATTTTGTCCAAAGTTGTTGAGACGGAACAAAATTGCTAGGACTGAACAAAGTTGCTGTAATTTGACAAAGCTGCTGAGATTGGACAGAGTTGCAAAAATTTGACAAAGTTGCATTAATTGGATGAAGTTGTGTTGTGCAGACAAAGCTGTTGGATTTGACTAAATTATCGAGAATTGGTAGGACTGCAATACCCAAAAGTGGTGTTGGTACTTGCTGAGTATATGAGTGGAAGGAGCTTAAATAATAATAATAATAGTAATAATAATGGATTGGATTTTTCTTTGCTTTTCCAGAGACTCAAAGTGCTCTTAATGTGTATCCATTATTTATTCACTCCTCATTCATACTTGGTGATGGTAAGCTACTGATGTAGCCACAGCTGCCCTGGGGCAGACTGACAGAGGCATGTCTCCCAGTACGCGCCTACGGCCCCTCTGACCACTAGAGATATTCTGTGTATGGGTTTGATGTGTGTGATGGTAGTATATAAATATCGAGTGGCATTGTTGACCTCAAAAAGTAAGTCCAAGGACCACAGCTGGGGTTGGAGTGATGCTCAGTGTCAACCAACAAGGTCCCCACTGATGTTCAGAATAATCCAGTTTGACCAATCCTGAACGACAGACACACAGAGGATCTCAAAGGAGACCAGACAATCACCAACACAAGCCATAGGTCATCAAACATTACAGAGCACACAGCATGCAAAACAAGAGCTGCATCGCCTCGGACCAGCAAGACATACAGACGAAACCACAAAGGGGCAGTAGAATTCAGAATTATTCTGGACAGACACAATAGTTACAGTGGTCACCATGGAGACATCTAAAGCCCCTTCTCAACAAGTCAAGGAGGATTGAGGCATCAAAGTCTGTCAACCAGGTAACTCCTACATTTCTATAAACACAAACACACCTCCAAAATTAAAACTCCTATTCAAACCAAGCGAAAGTGAACTAAAACTGGTTGATGGAGAATGACCCAAAATCCCTAAAAAATACTATCTTGGATGTTTACACCTCATGAAGACAAACAATCAGTTTAGTGATTAAATTCAAAAAATTAACCTTCCAAATCTTTGTCATTCCTCATAATTCCTCATCCTTTACCACAAAGTATTCTCCATTTAGTTCAAAGGTAGAATGAGTTCATCCATATAAACAAGCCAATTACAAGTATTTGGATATGCTTTTCAACCATCTTATAAACGGATGTTCAGAGATTAACAAAATCCTTAGTGCAGAAGAGCTAAAAGGTATGAGCTCGCAGCAAATGGCTCTGGGAAACAAAGCAGCACGGCGGCCTTCTTGATGAACACCTCACATAAAACAACACGAAGAGCTAATGGAAGACCTCGGATGGATATTTCACTGAGATGGAGCTACTAATGGTTTCTGGGGATTAGGTGGATCTGGGGAGTGACTTAAATCTGCTGGGAGGAGAATCCATTTTCTCTATTCCCATGTGACAAAAAAAAAAAAAAAAATCAATCGGCTGTGTGGTCCGTGCTTATTGGCGTCATCCCCAATAATGAACTGTACAATTGATTAACTAAGTTACAGTAACTGTGCCAACATTGTTGATGATAGCTTGCCACATTGACTGTAATGGTTTTTGGTGGTCAGACTTAACAAAACAGCATAATGTATAGTTATTTCAAGACAATTTGTTGTGTTTTTAAGAGGCCTGTATCAACAGGTTCAAAGCCTCTAATACAGACTGAAAACTCATAAATAAACTAATGCTACATCAGTTCGATCCACTGTCGGAGCATTCCATCTACTTTCTTGTCCAAAGACGTTACCGTCTTGCTACGTTCGCACCAGGTCCCTAAAGCGCCTTTAAGTGACCACTTCCAATAAATTCTCACTGGGCGGTTTTATGAATGCGCATCCAGCTGATGGTGTTCACACCGGACAAGAAGAGAGCGACAGGAAGGAAATTCCTGTACTTTATTTTTTCACTGTTTACTACTCTTTGTCCGGGATCTACAGTTGGTAGAAACTTGGTGCAAATAATCAAGGCGGTGCAAATCCCGTAAATCTTGCTCCAGGCTTTTTCTTTTACACCTGTACTCCGATATGTGAAAGACTTGGTGTCAAATAATACTGGCCAGGATGAGAATGTTTTGACCTTTCTCGGTGGATGGAGGGCTCTTGCTCCAGGTGGAGGAGTTTAAAAATCTTGGGGTCTTGTTCACGAGTGAGGGAAGTTTAGAGTGTGACAGGCCTCCACCGTTATGCGATCGCAGTACCGGTCCGTTGTGGCGAAGAGAGAGTTGAGCCAGAAAGCATAGCTCTGAATTTACCGCTTCGTTCCTATACTCACTTATGGTCATGATTTCTGGGTCATGATCGAAAGACCGAGATCCCGAATAAAAGCGGCTGAAATAAGTCTACTCTAGAGGGTGGCTGGGCACTCCCTTAGCAACTGGATGAGAAGCTCGGTCACCTGGAGAGAGCTCGGAGTATAGCAGCTGCTCCTCCACATCCAGAGGAGCCGGTTGAGGTGGCTCAGGGATCTGTTCCGGATGCCCCCTGACGCTTCCCTGGGGAGGTGTTCCGTGGATGTCCCACTGGGCTAAGGTCCCGGGGAAGACCCAGGACACGCTGGAGAGACTCTCCCAGCTGGCCTGGGAGAGTCTCGGGGTCCCCCTAGAGGAGCTGGAGGATGTAGCGAGGGAGAGGGAAGTCTGGGAATCTTTGCTTTGACTGCTGCCCCATGACCCGGTCCCTTGTGAACACAACAGTTCTGGACAAGGAAGCCCAAAATTCAGATTGATTTTAGTTTACATAGACTTTTCCTTAAAAGTCGACGAGGCCGGTGTGAACATACCCTCACCTTATAGAGTTGACTATTTGAAAAGATTGTCTGTAGGTGGTTTAAAACTACCCAAATTTCCAAGTTTCTCTTCATAGCTACTTCCATTTTTAAGATGAAATACTCATCCATACTATAATGTCCAAAAATGGCCAAGATTGGCAGAAATCCTAGTATGAGCTGCTTCTCTTGGACCAGTTCTATCTATAATCTATAATCAATGTTTTGGCTTTGTTTGCAGTTTTAAATACACCCTTTTCATTTTGTTTTGTGTCATTTTGACCAGTTTTGGGAGCAAATCACTTTATGACAAACTCAGTGATTCCACTTTTTTATTGATACAGTTGTCAAATGCAAAAGTGCAAAATTGTTACTTTTCAAAAGCCTATGAAGCAAACAAGTTGTTGCTCATACAGTCACAGAAACTTTTTGACAGCATTTGACAAGCCATAAAACATTGCATCATGGGTATGACCTCCAACCGATTTGATGGGTGTCGTGTCAAACAACAAAATCTTGCCAAAAACTTGTTATTGTCTTCAAACTTTTGCTAGCATGTCTGAGGAGGTGAAACCAACAGAAAGCTGCTTTGGTTGATGTAATCCAGGGTCAATGAAACATGGGGAAAATAGGGGGAAATTCTGTCCTGTAATGAAATAAAAGGTTTTATGTAGCTAAACTCAATGTCAACAAGACAAACGTAAACATTGGTTGCCACGGTAGATAATTAATTGAGTTAATTAATTGAGTTACAAGCAAGAGAACTGGTGTCTGTATGTATAAGCTGCAGACAGCTTATAATTTTCAAAATTTTCACATCATAAAAAAATAATTAAAAGCTGTTCAAACTTTTATTGAATGATGCAAAACAAGTGACCTCGTAGATTTAATTAAATAGAAAAACAAACATTTAAAAAAAAACACAGTGTCTGTAATTATTGGCTGAATTTGCTGTCAACTTTGAACACTTTAAATTTGGGAACATTGTGCCTCTGTGAGTGTTTCTTTCTCTTGCTTTTTTGTCTTGGTGTTCATGGAGACCTGACTGCTGTTGCCATGGCTACTTTGGATGTCACTAGTTTTTTTTTTTTGTTATTTAAGAAAATCATCAGAACCAAGGCTGCTTTATGGAAACAGTTGCTTTGTTAAAAGCTTTTATGCTATTATTACTACATTTATACAGATTTTTTTTTGTTTGAAACAAGCTTTTAAGATGTTGGCTTCCATCAACTAGAAAAGGACATTCACTTGGAACAAACATGAAAAACTTTACTTTTTCTTTTTTACTGGCACAGTCACTGAGGCCTCAATAGCAGATTTTCTGTCACAGTTCCTAAATCTGTGACACTTTTTCCAAATCCTCCATGATCACGTCTTGTTCTCTGTCGTTGTTTTGTCTTACCAAAGAGTCTCCCTCTTTACACGAGCACTTTCCATTTTGTACTAACACTGATCCAGCTCCGGCGCCAGGCCTGTTGCTGTTGGCAGACTGGACCGGGAGCACCGCGTTCCCCCGGATCCGATGGGAGAAGGTCTTCTGGCGCACGATATCGATGGAACAAAGCTGGAACTTGAAAGCCGCCTGAAAGCCTCTGCGGAAGTTCTCGTTGAAGAAGCCGTAGATGATGGGGTTGACACTGCTGTTGAAGAAGGCCAGCCAGTGAGCAAAGGGGTACACATAGATATTGATGACGCGATACTGGTGCTCAGTGAGGCGGGCGTAGTCGCTCAGCATCATCAGAGTCCACAGAGGCAGCCAAGACAAAACGAAGAGCAGCGCAACGACCACAAGCATCATGATCACCCGCTTCTTCTTTCTTGAAATTGTTTGCCGACCGTCCACGCTCAGTTTGTTGGCGCCGCTGCCCTCTCCAGATCCACTGCCTCTCGTGGGAGGAATGGTGGTCTTGAAGAGGGTAAAACCAATACGGGCATACATGATGACGATGAGACTCAGAGGGGCGAGGTAGATGTTAGCAAAAAGGACGGTGGTGTAGATTTTACGCATCTCCTGGCTGGGCCAGTTCTCCCGGCACCAGTAGAAGGGGCGGGTCTCGCTGCTGCGGTCCACAACTATTCGTACTGTTGGCTCTTTTGTGACCTGCAGCATCACCCCCGACGGACACATGATGAAGAAGGCCAGAACCCAGATGATGACGATGATCATCTTTGAGGTGCCGATAGTCAGCTTCTGTCTGAACGGGTAGACGATGCAGCGAAACCTAAAACAGGAAGTAAGCAAAAAATCCTCAGATTTTCAGAATAATTCACCTCTAAAAGATAGAACTGGTATCTTTCTAACAACAAAGAAACTATTTCGTTTAGATTCACAAATTCTTGAAACTAATTTGAAAATTATTTGGAACAAGACAAACTATCTATTTCATTGATTTTTTTGGGCAATGTTTTATCAGTCAAAAATTCAGAGAAGGATCTGGCTACAGACAAGATGGCTTGTATACAACTCACCTCAACCCTAACCCTAACCAAAACTACAAAAGCTTAAAGCAAGAAAAACTATAACTTTTACGATCGCTGGTTATAATAAAGTCATGGGGGTAGTACCAGTTTAAGGACTTTTAGACATTGATCTCTGCACCAGGTCCTCTTGAAAACTGCAGCAGTGTTGAAAAAAGGCCCTAAGACTTACACACATGAAGTGAAATCCCTCAAAAAACCTTGACTTTAGCAATTTTATGGAAACCAGTGACGATTTCTGTCATCTTCAGAAATCATCAGGGGGCTCGAAGCCATCTCAGACCTTGACTTAGTGAACAACTATTGAATAAATTGTTGACTCGCCTTGCAAAAGTGTAAAGAATAATTGATAGGTGGCCCAACTTTAACAACATTTATCCAATTAGGTGCGTTGGATGTTTTATTCAGCCTTTGAGGCATGACAACGTCAGTTCATGAACACTCTGCCTAAGGCTGCAGCAATCCACAATCTGGTTTATTTTCCATGTATAAGTGTGTCTATCTGTCAGACGCCTCCATCAGCAGAATATTAATAGCAAAGACCTTCAAGATCTAAAAGAAACTTTTTCATTATGATTAGCTAAAATGCTGATGACGTGTGTCAAACAAAACACACAAATTGTTCGATTAGAGGACACCAGCCAGGTGCCTCTCTTTTTGACGTGTCAAATTCTCTGCTCACTGGTTGTGGGAGGGGCTACAACAGAACATTTTAGGCTTCATCTGAAGTATTGACTGTATAACTGATGCACAATGCGTGGAAGATGTGGAAGATGTTGAGAGATTAAGAGAGATTATTTTGAAGAGCCCTAAAAAAACATTGGTAATCACGGTTCCATGTCTCAAAATGTGCCATTTCGTCAGTACATTAGCCTAAAAATGAATATGCATGCAATATTTAAATAATGTCAAAATCAGATTTTAAAAGTATTACTTTCCTGAAATTGGTCAAAATGCTTTGAAAAATGATCCCCCCTTTTAAAAATAGCTGAAAAATAGCTCAAACAGGAAAAGGAACCATTTTTATTCCTTTCAGAACTTTGAGAATCTGCACTTTGTAGATCCACAAGGGAGGTAGAAGTGTTTTTGTCCAGAGAATGTGAGAGTATTGGATCTATCTCTTGGTTAAACCGTACCAAACCATCTATAATCAATCATGGATGCACTGATGCTCATTACCACCTCAGGGAATGGGCCAAATGCAATTGTGCCAGCCATAGAAATACATTAACTGAACTAATAATCTCTGCTGTGAGCCAGAGGATTCTGAACAGGGAGGTGGTGCATCTACGCTAACAAAGGATTGGACAAGATGGAATAGTTATTGGGTTCACCCACCTGCCAATCAAAAGAGCATACCCTCTAATTATGGATGAATTTGAGCTTTAATAAAACCAGAAAACAATCAGTGAACCAGATGTTTAAAAATAACCGTAATCAGATGGTGCTTACCTGTCAACTGCTATGGCAACCAGCGTGAACACAGAAGCTGACACGGATATCCCTTGAACCATCCCACTTAGCTTGCATACAATGCTGCCAAACGGCCATCCTGCACGGAGAAGTGTAAAAATGTTACCAAACAAACACTGTCCCATATCCTCCAGGTATACCAGAACATTTACCTGTGATGATGTTGTCCAGCAGCGTGGTCGGCATGCAGAAGATGCCCACCAGCAGGTCGCTGATGGCAAGGTTCAGGATGAACAGGTTGGTGACGGTGCGCATGTTCTTACTGCGGAGCACGATGAAGCACACCACGCTGTTTCCCACCATGCACACCACAAAGATCAGCAGGTAGGAGACGGTGAAGACCGCAGCCACCGAGGGTTTGTGGAGGTAGAAGTCCACGTAGGTGACATTCTGGTGGATGAAAGGCTTTTTCTGCAGGACTGAGGAATTATCGGGGTTCCAGTCCTCCTCGCTGGAGTTAAAAACTAGACGTTCTGTCATGGTGAGACCTATGAGGAGGAGAGACACTGGGTTACGAACCATGTGGGTATTAAGTGCATGATATAACAGTGGAACAGTTACTGGAAAACATATTAGCATTGATTGCTACCACATGAAATGAAATACCCTCCCAAACGTCAATATCTGAACTGCTGGAGTTTTTTTTCTTTAATTGAATGTGCTGATGTGGCTGAGAGCATGCCCTCTAACATTCAGGCAATTTGAAAGAACAAAGCACATTCGGTCCTTACCCCGTCCATTCACACCTCTGCATCATTTTCACACATCAGAAATCTCTCTTCTCTCAGCCACGAATACATTATCACTCAATTGTCAGCCTTTGTGGAAATGAGGATAGTATTCACACATTTTTCGGCAAAATTTTAAAAAAAGATGTACCAAAAAATGCAAATTTGTCCAGTACTCTTGGAAGAACTGAATTCCCTGTTCAAATATGATTAAGTTTTAATTACATTTTCACTCTTTTCTTTGCAGAAACTCTTAAAGTAATACACACTTTAAAAGTTCCCCCAAAATACTATTATTTTGTGCAAAACGTCTGCCAATCATAGAGGTCTATGTAACCCGTTTCTATGGAAAAGTAACTTAGGAAACCAAGATAAGAGTAGTTTTAGCACATACAAAGCTGAACTATCCAAAAATGTGGGTAAATATAAAGGAAAAGTAAAAAATATGCATTCCAAACTCAACTACAAAATATCCAAATATAATTACAGATTTTTTGATAAAAATATCTCTTTTAAGAATCAAATTCAGTTTTTTTCCATATACATGCAAAGAAATACCTTTTTATTTGAGCATTCTTACCCTTCAAAGTGCTATTTTTGAACTTTAATCCTTCCTTCTGTCCGTCCAGATGTCCGGTATTTATGCAATAGAAATCCTCCTGTTTGAGAGCTGAAAGCAGCGCTCCTGCATCCCTAAGTGAAACGCTGCATATCCGCGCGGCACGCTTGACAGGCAGAAACTACTGCAGCATTTATAGATGACAGAAAGAACACAGGACTCGCATGGGAGAGAAGTGCTGGGAGGTGCACAGTCTGAGCCCTTCAGACGTGCCTTGTGAACTGAGTATTATTTGGTTAAGGAGAAAAAAACTCATTTATTTCTTTATTAAACCGGTTTTGAAGCAGGTTTTAAGGAAAAATATTTGGTTTTTATTAGTTCAATTGTTGGTGTGGATCAAAAATTTAATTCCAGTTAAATAAAAGTGTGGGGAAAATAGAAATAGAAAGGAAAAAGAAAAAAAATTGTGTTGCAAAAACAGGTGGGTAGATTCGACAGTGTCATTGTCTCACCAACAAGCAGGAGGTGAGACGATGAAAAGAAATGTCAGCTAATGTCAAAAACCCCCTCAGAGCCTCCATACCCAAATCTGCTGCCGAATGCTTAATTAATACATCAAGATGAATGCAACTCCAACTCCGTCACACAGAATTATTTATATGGAAGAAGTCTGGATTAAAATAAAACATCAAATTTACTGAATACATTATATAAAAAAGTAATGAAATCTTCCTCCTTAAAATAAACTTCTTCTCATTAAAATTTGATCTTGAGATGTTATTTTGACCAAATTACTGCCTTAGAAATTCAAATTTAGACACATTTACATACTTGGAGTTCTAGTATATGGCCAGTAGTTAAAAAAAATATATATTTTTAAGTAGCAAATAAGTTCCTAAATTTGTTTAGTTTGTTCTTAGAAAATCAAATTTGGGGATTTTATTTTGAAAATTCCCCAATAACTTTCCCCGATGTCAAAACTTTGTAGCTAGAAGTTTGAAATTTTACATTTAAAGCACAAAAGTGTACTTATATTATGCACAAAATTATGTTTTCATCAGTTGTTTCAAACACAGAGATGTATACTTTTTCAGCAGACTCCTGGCTAATTTAAACACCACCTGTTGACACCAGAGATGTCATCGGCGACGCCTAAATTACACATTCTTTGACATACCACAGCTCTTCGATCAACATGAATCAGCCGGTTCTGGCAGACAGAAAGCAGCTTTTTACATCGGCTTTGCGCTGATATGCAACTAATTATTGCATTTTAGCGCGAGGCTGCTTTTCTCTGCTCGAATTTGGCTGAAGAGCTGAAAAAATGTCAAAACTGGAGCTAAAACTCTAATGTGAAAGAGTTAAAACATTTTTTTTTATTGGTAAAGCAATAATTGACCAATTGCTACATTATTGTCCATAAAAAATAAACTGCATCCACTGCAGTCTGGTGTTAATTCCTTGCAAAAAACCCTGAAAAAAATAAAAGAAGTGTATTATTCATTTGAAATATATTAATAATAATAAAAAAACTCTAACTTTGTAAAGCAGTTTACACTGTACACAAAATGATACTATGCCTTACCAGCTCAGTGGCCTTGTGGTAGAGTGTCCACCCTGAGACTGGAAGGTTGTAAGTTCAAATCCAGGGTGAATCATTCCTAACACTCTAAAAATGAGACCCCTGCTTGATAGTCAACATTAAGGGGTTAGATTAGGGGTTAAAGCACCAAATGGTCCCCGAGCGCGACTGTGTCTGCAGCTCACCCCTCTCCTATAGACGGGTGAAATGTGGAGAACAAACTTAGGTGCGTAGAAGTGACGGGACTTTAACTTTTACCATTTTTCCCCAATAAAGTTTATTGTCAGTGCTTTACATATTACTGATGATTTTTATTTTACATTATTTTAAAAGCCATGTAGAAGCATCAATAACTGTACTGCTGTGTTTTTTTAATTGAATGGTTACTAAGAGCATGCCCTCTAGAATTCAACTAATTTAAAAGAATTAGCATAACTTACAGCAAAAGTAACAAAAAAAATAGCATCCACATTTTCAAAAGAAGTCTTTTAGACTATGCTAATTGGACAACTATAACAAAGTATTAATAATATACACAAAAATGTAATGGGTTATCCTTCATTATCCTGTCATTTCCTGATTTCTCAGTGTAACTGCCAAGGGACTGCAGATGTAAATTAGCATTGTTGCTATAATCTAGTAAATTTACATCTATGACTCTGAATAGATGTTTATCAATGTACAGGGTCCCTAAAAATAAATACATAAATACATACACATTTGAAAAATAATGTATGCTAAATAATACAATAATTAACATAAAATTTAAATACAATGTTGAAATGCTTGTTGTAAAACAGTAACATATCTCATATATCTGTTTATTAAAACTGTTGATTGAAAAGTTGTACATTTAAAGTAAAGCAAGTATAAACCGTGTATGTGTAGTAGGAAGTGTACTGACCGAAAACTTCTTCTGACTAAAATGGAACATTTCAAGATTGATTGATTTGGTTTGGTTTATTTCAGACAAAAATTGTGGACAATAGAGGATAAAAAAAAATCAAACTTATTACAGAAAAAATGAAACGCATTAATTAGAAAATAAAATAAACAAAAACTAAGAAAAGTTTATGTCACATTTGATTAATAGACATAGTAATTATTAGCTAAGGTCAAGTAGAGTTTGATTGATTGTTTGAAAAGGAGTGGGAAGAAGTGAACTTATAAAATCCGAACCCCTGCAATATATAGATAGAATATATGAAGTTTACTTTTAGAATACTTGTAGTACTCCTAAACATACTACTTTATGCCAAGTAAATGTAATCAGATTTTTTAGTATCTATCAAGTTTTGAAAGCAGAGAGTGATCATACTTGATTCTGGATCAGCAAAGTTCATCCTATCCTCTTGAATTTGATGGGATTGGGACTCGTATTCAGGAATGATGTAATGTCTGCCAACCCGCCTGCAATGCTGACATCTTTCACCTCTCCTATAAGGACCATTTTCATCTTTTTTTCATGAGTGCACAAACTTTAAGTGTTATTTTTAGTGCTCTGCAAGACATTTGTGTTTTTCTCAGTCAACTTTTAAGCTTAATGTACCACTAAAAATTACATTTCTTGGAATATAACAAGCTTTGAAAATTTAAGATGAACAATTTCCAGAAAATCATGAGCATTTCCATCTTTTGTGCAGCACCAACATCATGTCACTTAAAATGACATAAAAATCAATACTAGAAATGTAAAATGAGTCAATATGTTTTAAAAAATAGTATTTTTTTACTTACTTTTACTATATTTTTATCTTCCTCCACCATCAAAGTTGCAATGAGCAATATTTACAGAATATTTTAACATTTATGAGTAAGAAGCATTTATGTAAATATGTAAATAAATGCAGAAATCGCTTGATGAAAAATCATTTAATGATCTGCAGTCTCATTTCCAATACTATACAGGCCTTGAAAAGAAAATGTTGACCATTTTTTAGTTGTAAAAAGCACTGCAATCATATAAGAGGATCGATTGTGAGAAAATCTTACTGATATTAAAGAAAAATATGGTTTTCTTTTTAAATCAATCAAAGAAAAGGTCGGATGAGCATATGTATTTGTTGCAAAAACAGAAAAGCAAAGCAAATAGATGTTTTTAAATCAACAAATCTCACTATTTTTGTTTAATTTATTTAATTGGTTTAATTTAAAGCTAAATTTTTACACACTTGAAGTCAAAAAGCTCACAAAAATTGTTTAGAAATCTTCTGGTTCCTGATTTTTTTGCATTCCCTAAATAAACTAAGTTTGTACAGCAAATAAAATAATAAAAATTAACTTTTCTCTTTGTTTAATGTCTTGTTTCATGTAAAAATAAAAATAAAATAACAGCCAAAGGGAACTATTTAAAAATGTGGAAAAGGAGCCTAGTTTTGTATGAAAAATGAGCATAAAATTTAAGAATTTCTAAATTTTCTGCATGTGTATAAAAACATAGCATTTTTCAGGAAGAAAAACCGAGCACTTGACAGCTCATTTTCTCTCCACTCTTACCATAAATTGCACAATTGCAGACTGCATTTATAATCGCAGGGGTTTTTTCTTTTTTTCATGCTTTTACGGTTCTAATAAAAGTCTTAGACCTGCCTGCTTTTTTTTTTTTAATCTAGCGCGTTAAGAGCACGTTGTTCCACCACTGTAAGCACAAGTGTTTACCTTGTAAGGACAGTGTCCTCCATTACCAAACCTCACGGAGTGAGAATAAAAAGCACTTTTTCTGACACAAGTTGGAAAAAAAAAGAAAAGCTCTAAGCAGAAATACCTCCTTCTTGAGTAAATTAATCAACAATCATCATTCATTTGGACTCTATTAAGCTCTGCACCGACTAATAAGAAACACGGAGTTAGAAAAGCTCAAGCTGCCAGTCCTGGAAACTGCCTGAAAGGCCCTGAGGGAAAACGCACTAATGGGTTCTCTTGACTGAGAAATGACAGTCTGGACGTGTAATCACTGGACACTGTTGTGAGCCTTGGAGACCATGTCATTGGAGGCATGAAGCCTCAGTGAGCACTGACGGTTCATTAAGGACACTGAAGCTGTTAGATGGACAAGCTCAAAATGTGCAAAATGGTTTTTACTGCAAGTGTATGAATTTAATTCTAAGCTCATATATCAAAAATCCTTTTTTTTGGGAAGACTATGAACTTATAGAGTAAAAGTACTTGAAGGGTGAAGATGAATAGCAGGAATAAAGTTGATAATTTTGAAAATAAGGTTGAAAGAGATTATAAAAAGAGAGAAGACATGGACAAATTGGTAAAAAAAAAATAAAAAGTACTTTTGTTTTTAATCAAAATGCCAAATTCTCCCTAGTTCTCAGAGGGTAAGTTATAAATCACTTCATCCTAGTCATAAAAACTTTAAAAAAGGGATATAAATTTATTTTTATGTGTATAAAGTGAGCACAAAAAGATCAAATGAATTATGCTGGAGAAAAAAAAAGCTTTTATGTTGAAAAGCAACACTGCCCTCTTAAGACGAAACCCGATACCTGCTGCAGACTCCATGTATATTGTTTTTTTTGAAGAGTTGCAGAAATTTACCAACTTTTTTTAAATAAAAACTTGTGACAAAATTACACAGTAAGTTAGCTATAATTTATCCTGAAGCTGAAAGAAACGCTTTCATCAAAACCAAAGAATCGATATGGATCATTTTAAGTGAATATTCTTATCAGATTCGTTTTCCAAGTTCCATTGACTTTCTAAATTAAAAAAAAAAATTGCCACTGCACGAGGCCTTTAACAACGTAAAAATATTTATATTTTTTCACAAAATGAAATAAAAGGAGTAGAAGAAACTTGATTTGGCTTGAAGCATGAAAAATATTCAGAATTATAAGCAAAAAAAAAAAAAAAATTTTGTACTAGAAATTAAAAGCCAAACAAAAAGAAAGACATAAAACCACATTTAAGAATCATTTGGATCACTTTATTGCTCATTTAAAACCCTACTCCAAAAAAAAAAAAAAAAAAACATTTGAGTAACATACAGTTATTTGAGCACTTAAGATGCTTGTACAAAATAGTTTTTGTAGTTTCTGTATTAAAAGAAAATAAAATACAACAATTATTGAGTCAGATGTCAAAATATACAGAATACAGAACCAAGCGTTGCTTTTTGGGTCAGTCTTCAGCTTCCCAGCATGTTTGTTTGGTACCTGTGTGCGCTTTGATCTGCGACGGAAGCACGATCCAGTCAAATGAACAGATTCTAAACGTTATTGCACATGATTGCAGGGTGAAATCAGAGTGGAGCATGAACAAAAATGCCTCAAAAATTACAATTTTGAGGCAAAAATAAGAATATATTTATATGTACTTCTATGAAACAGTAGTTCTTCCACAACTGGATAGTGTACATCTCACAGTGATTATTTTGATTTAAATTTTACAATGATATATGAGTTAGAAAGGTAATCAAGGGCTGAATCAGTCGACCGGATATGATTTAAAAACAGACGTGATTGACTCGTTTTTGAGCTGCTTTGGTTTTAAATTTTTGTTGCGCCAGAATTTGAAAATACGACATGAAAATAAAAGTTTTATTACCACACATGAACAGTTTTTTCTTTATTTCTAACAAAAAATCGGTGCAGTAATCCTTCTAAATAAAGGCAAATCTATGTAATTTCACCCCGATGAAAAAAATGTGAATATTTATACAAATTAGTGATTTTAGGAAAATATTCCGGCACCAACAAAAAATAAGGAGTGAACTTCAAAATGTTCTGGATTTCTGCACCACCAAAGATGTTAGAGCAATTATTGAGATTTTCTGGTTATTTTACGGTGAGCTTATATTTATTTAGGTATAAAAAAAGGGGGACAAGCCTTCTAGAGGTGAATAAATACTCAATAAAACAATAAATACATACTTAAGGAAGCCCTTTTGTTCACCACGTTTAAAGGAGGACTCCTGATCCTCCGCAGTACCTCTGCGATGTTTTCCAGAACTTTTACAGTACGGTGTGGAAAAAAAAAAAAAGATACGTTCGATGTTCTTTATATAAAAAAGAAATTAAAAACTCCAGTATAAAACTACAATATCTCTATATCATGTTTTGTCCTGGACCTCTGACAATCACACACCTTTGATAAATTAATAAGAATAAAATCGTTAAAACTGCATTCAGTAGTGCTTTTGTTTTCTGCAGGAAACCCTGCAGGGTTAGTTTCAATTTGCTGCCTTCATTATATTAGGAGAAATACTTCCGGGGGACATTGGGGAGAAGGAAAAACCACCGTGATGAAGCGGCACTGCGGTGCAGACGAATTAGCAGTTTGTTTGTTTTTTCACAGTTCCGATTCGGAGCCCTTCCTCAGGAGGGAGCCGGAAACCTCTCGCTCTATCCGAATCCGAGGTGAACCGTGGATGCGGTAATCTCTGCAAGCAAAAGGAGGAGAAGTCATGTTAAAATTTCCCCAAAAATGTACCACAAAGAGTGGGAGTTTCACTCACTTACACAGTGGGAGATTCAAAGTAGCTCTCAGCACGGTGAATGGGCGTTAAAGAAAGCTTTCGGCTCATCTCCTAAAGGAGGAAAACGTGGAGACTGTTTATGGTTTCAGTGCACAGAGAAAAGAAAGCCAAGCACCGCAAAGCCTTTGTGAAAACTTGTGAAAAAGTCACTGCTAGAGGGTATAAGCACCAAGGGAAGCGAAGCTCCAGCAACTCAAACAAACCCCGGCTAGTACTCACTATCCACAGATTTATCCGCCAACATGGGCTCCTGCTCCATTTCCATAGAGATTTTTATAGTGGGAATATTGTCATGGTAGGGGTAGTCAGACTGTGGGAGGAGGGAGCGACAACATTAACAGTTTCGTCGAGGGGTGAGGCTCTAAAGGAGGCCGACCAGGACGAGGAAAGGTTGGTTTAAATAAATCACACTTACAAATTCCATCTCGCTGTCAATGCTTCCCTTCTTCTTGTTCTTCTTCTTCTTCTCGTCCTCCTTCTTCTTCTTGTCCTTCTCTGGGATCACGTCGTCCAGGTAGCTGAGGTCGTGCTGGGAAAAGACGTAGTCCATCGCCTTTCGGACGGCGACTAACGCCAAAATCTGTCAGCGGAGAGAGGATTCTTAAAATCTGTTCGCACTCCACCGCATGTAATCGGTGTCTCACCATGACGGGGAAAATGATGGCGGCCACGGTGGACTTGAGGATCCAGAGAAGAGCGAGACAAAGGGCCTGGATGAAGGTGAAGAGGTGGATGCGCCGCTGGGGGACGTGGCGCAGGTAGATCAGGTCTGGCTGGTGCTTGGCCGGCATGAGCAGCAGCTGCAGGCGGTCCATGAACTGTTGGTGGAAGGGGGATTTATCATGAATTCTATGAAGTGAAAGTTCACATTTAGTCACATTGAACATGTTCAGCAGGAAGTTTACATTCTTAAAAGCACAAAGCAATGATGGAATAAGCTAAAAGTGAAGGTGGAATGGTTTGTTCTATTAAAGGAGACCTATTTTTTAAGCAAAAACTACATTTGGGATGTTTGTATTGTAAAAAATAATGAATTTTACAAATGTAATTTTGTTTAGTTTAAATCATTAAATCTGTGCAAACTGTTTTCCTAACAGAACTAAATTGGTTTTGGAGGGAAATTTAAAACTGGATATTAGATTAAACTGTAAAAAAACAGTAAATTTGTGAATTAAAATCAAATGAAGTATTTTGACAGTAATACCGAGTCTTAATATTTAATTAAATTGAGGGGAACAGGAAATCAATCTGCTCAGAAGGAGTAACATCTCAGCTTTTTAGACTTCCCAAGACTCAAAAAGTATTTTTTTAATAGATAGTTTGGTGATTTCTCATTTTGATGCTATAAACTCACAAATGTACCTTCAAGTAACTACCTTGAGTGAAAGGTTTTTGTAAACATGCGTACGTGTGTTCGCTTTAGGCTTCAAAACGCTCATGTTCACACGTCACTACACACGTTTTTCACTCCATTTTTGGTCTTTACATACAGAAGGTGCAGCCGTTGAACGCGCGTTCAAAAGTTAAACAAGTCGAACTTTAACCAATTAGAGAAAAACGTGGAGAAAGCAAACGACAAGTCATGACACACGCATGAGTATTGGATAGCAACAGTCCAGTGTGAACACCATATGTCAAAAATCATGTTCAAGAATGCCCGTTTAGTGCGTTCTTGAACGTGCATCACATGCCAGTGTGCACGTAGATTACATAGTCCAGAAAGCAGTGGATGCAGTTTATTTTTCAGAGAAAAATGTTTGGGTTCGGGCTTCTAAGCTACTTTCTGGAGGACAGTTAGATTTATGAGTTTGGGTTTTACATAAAATGCTTCTAAAAATCAGAATTTTTAACTAACCTGGACTTGGAAACTCTTAGCATAGAAGTAGTATTTTCTAGTGTACTAAAAATATACTCAATTTACACTAAAAGTGACACTGTGAACTTAAAATGCACTTTTCATAAACTATCTGTATATTGTAAACTTAAAATGTTCCAATTTAAGTGATTAAAGTGATTCAATTAAAGTGATTCATTTAGATTCA